>NC_138878.1:48277664-48400164 GCF_965194805.1 Balaenoptera borealis
CAGTGTTTCTCGGAGGGATGCCACCTTTGCACGTCCAGAGGCCCCTCCTTCAGGAGAGAGGCAGGCGCAGCACAGGGAGTGGAAGTGAGCCTGGGGACGAGGCCGTGGGCCCCACTCTGCCAGTGGGAGCTCTGCCATTCTGGGGACGTCGTCATCTCTCTCTTCACCCACTGAAAGGTACAGCCACCGTAGCCAGCATGTCTCTCTGCCATGGTTTGGGGCATGTGACAAGACAGGGGCATCGGGACTTGACCAACTGGAAGGGCTTCCGTCTTGGATGCTGAGGGAGTCGCCTGGGATGAGGCAGGACACTGCCTGGACAGCTCCCGGTCTTGGGAGACCCTTGCAGTCCTGAGACAGAAGCGGCTCAGCTCCTCAAACAGCCCCTACTCTCCTTCCCCTAACTGCCCTGAAGGTCTAGAGCAACAGTGAAGAATCACGTCCCCACGCTTTTCATCGTCTCTCATTTTTACCTGAATGGCTTCTGCTGTGCCAGCCACACAAGACTCTCTCTTCACTTGGAGCATCCAGGGACCCCAGCTCTGGATCGATGCATTTTCTGGGAAGGTGAATCCTCCCGACCCTCTACTTCCTCCTTTCCTCTCCTCCCCGCAGTGGGGCAGGGAGCAGGGGCACCAGGGCTGGCTACACCTGTATAGTCCTCGGGAGGGAGGCCTGCGTTTGCCCTGCAGCGCTGTGTGTGCGTGCTGTGGGGAGACTAAAAAGTCCACAGGGCGGGTCTGCTCCCTCCTCCCTCGCCCTGTCCTGTGACACTTCGGCACCTGCCCTGGTCGGAGAGCCCTGCACTGAGTCAGAAGGAGAGGCAGCTCTTCCAGGCTGTGTGACAGTGCAGTTCACCAGACCCCTTGGTTGTAAGTGACAGAAATCCAAGTAAAGTGGAATGAATTAAAAAGGGAATGTTGGAGTCCTGGCACTGGAAAGCTGAGGTATAGACTTAACTTCAGACATCGTTGGATCAAAGATGCCTCCAGGATGCTTTCTCTCTCCACCTTTCAGCTCTGCCTTCCTCCATGCTGGCTTCTTCCTCGGGCAGCAAAGACAATGCCACACAATTAACATCCTCCAGCTCAGCGGCCTCAGCAGAAAAGCTGCTTCCCACTTGTGCCAAGGACAATCCTGGCATCTCACTGGCCAGACTCAGGGCACATGCTTGTTGCTGAGCCAATCGCTGTGCACAGGGTGATGGCCTAGGTTGGCTGGTCAGGTCTGAGCCCCATGCCTCCATCCTGGTGCCTGGTAGACAGTGGGGTGGGGATGGGGTTCAGGCTGGTCCGGACCGTAGGACTGAGAATGTGGGAAGAAGAGACTTCCTAATGGGAGAACTAGGAGCTGTGACCAGAGCTAGAAATGGATCTCAGCCACTGACCTTGGACAAATCCCCTCACCCCTCCCTGCCTCAGCGGTGAAAGAATTGGTCTGCAAGAGCACCCCAGAGATGCTGTTGTTAACAGCTGTTGTCTTACTTTGCCCCTGGGGAGCTGCGGACTGGACAACACTTGTCTGAGTATCACATCTCCCCTTCTCCGCGCCTGTGGCATCTCCCCCTGCCCCACCCCCCAGCAATGTCCAAAGCCTGCCATTCCCATCTCCACACTGCCCGGAAAGTTCCCAGCCCCTGCCTGCTCAGGACTTTCCCAGACCTCCATTGAATGACAGGAAAGGTATTACTCCTGCTGGGCCCTGGAAGTTTGGAGGCCTAAGTGGGAGTGTGTGTGGGAAGAGGGATGACTCCTCTTCTGGAAAAACCAGACCAGGCAGTTGCAAGGTACTCCTGCCCCCGCACTTCTTCTCAGGAAAAGTGAAATAATTTGAGGGTTTGGAAGCTGGTTGGGCATAAAGGTCATCTTCCCCTTCCCTCATTTGTAAGTGAGAACGCTGAGGCTCAGAGAGGTTAAGGAATTCATCAGGGACACCCAGCAGGCTGCTGCAGAGTTGGGACTGGAGTCCTGGTTCAACTCTTCAGGGGTCTTTGAAAGATGCCCCACGACTGGCTGCTTTTCCCCAAATACTTCCTTCTTCCCCACACTAGCTCTTGTGTTGTAAACTTGACCTGCCACATCTCCCACGGGCACCCATGGGTTCATCCCCCGGTCTGCACTCTCACCGCCTGCGTGGAGACCCAGTGATGCACGCTTAAGACTGGGGCGGGAGAGAGCAGCCCCTGAAGGCTCCTGCCCACAACAGCCTCTGTCCTTGCAGCCAAGCGTGGTCACAGACCCCAGTCCTGGATGGACTGCCCCCAGCCCTGGGGAAAGGAGAGCGGGAGGCAAGGCCTCCTGCCCAGGTGAACAGCCCCTCTTCTTTTGGAAGAACCAAAGAGAGCAGTGACAACCATCACTAAATTATCCGAGGATTTCTATGCTCCATAAATTGTCTTCTTTCTGAGAGGAAAAGAAAAGTCTTCTGCAAATAGGATTTTAGGGTAGGTTTCAGGAGAATGGGATGGGAAGGGCCTTTCTCTTAACTTTTAACTAGTGTGAATCAGGCTCCTGCCTTGACCGGCCACCACGGCTTTCCGAGCCCATGTGCTCATCGCCAGGCTTCCCCCTACACAGTGGGCCTCACCTCCTCTTCCGGCTCCTCCTGGTTTTCAGGCATCATGCTTACCATTGCTGAGCCCGGCTCAGAGCCAGGTGCTGGGCTGCCGCCCTGAGGGTTGGATGTGACCGTATGAACTTGAATTGGTCAGGGTCCTCCAGGGAACCTTGTTCTCCCTTCCTCCACCTTTTTGTTCTCTTCAGGCCCTCAATGGGTGCAATGACGTCCATCCACCTTGGGGAGGGCCATCTGTTTTACTCAGTCTACCCATTCAAATGCTAACCTCTTCCAGAAACAACCTCCCAGATACACCCAGAAACAAGGTTTAACCAGATATCTGGGCATCTTGTGGCCCAGGCTGGTTGACAAATAAAACTAACCATCACACTCCTGTTCACAGGTTAGGAAGCTGAAACTCCAAGTGCGTACAGCAATTGTCCAAGGTTTCTCAGGCAGTAAGTGGCAGAGCGGGTCTGGTCCCCAGTCACCTGGCTCCCAGGCTCCTGCCCTTAAGCACTGTGCCCCCTGGGAAAGAATATTCACCTTTGACAGAGCGGGAGTCTAGGCCCCCCCATGCTCTCAGCAAGCCCAGGACAAACATGGGGTCCCTTTGCCCCTACCCTGTGTGCCTTGCTTGGGTGATGATTTATTTTTAACCCAGAGCAAATCCAGGGAGCCGGCCACCATGTCAGATGCATCAGTCAGATGCTTTTCTTTTTCCAAGAGAGAAGTCTAACTCTGAGCATCTACAGCCAGATCCGGGACATGTTGTCCAAGGTCTGGACTTCATGCTGATGGCATCTGAATGACAGAGCTGCTTCCTTTACTCTCTCCTTCCTGTGCTGGAAGTGGACTTTCTTTCAGGTCAGTATCCCTGGACTGCTTCTCCATCCACTGGCTGATGCTGTCAGTTACACTGGCCAGGGAGTCCCATGACACCCACATCTTCCTCCCTCCCTCTGCCCTCTCTCCCTCCTTCCCTCCTTCCCTTCTTCCCTTCCTTCTTCCTTCTCTTCTCTAACATTATCCTTGTAACTGCAAAACTCAAATATTATTTTGTGTCACAAATTCACTTGCTATGCATCCTTCTGTCCATCCATCCATTCATCCTTCCTTTCATTTTTTCTTTTAATGAGTATTTATTTCAATCACTGTCCCCATGAGAACAAAGATCACTTGATTCCCAGGGTCTGTGTTAGTCACCCTGTCCGCAGCCCTTCTTTACGGTTCACTTGTATGTACCATTTCTTTGGCACATGAACAGACCCAGTAGGTCAGGAATGGCCTCTCTGTGAGCTGTCTTTCTCATGTGTGGTGATGATAGAGCTTTTCCTTTCCCCAGTCACTGTGGGTGAATGCCTCTGGGCTGTCACTCTCTGGATACCTGTGGCCCTGTCTGATCTTGAGCAAAGCTACAAGTTTCCTGAAAAAATTGATTTGTCTGAGGAGAAGAACCAAGGACAGAAAATTGAGTCTCATCGTGGAGTCCATATGCAGATTTTGCGTTGAAATGCAAATCCTTCATTTCAAAAGGTCGGCTGGACTGGTACTTAAAAAAAGAATTGCAGCTGGTTTCGAATAGGGCACCGGAAACAAAAAAGTCCCATCCAAGAATATTCTTTGGCCCTGTGCCCACGGCTTCTTCTGATGGTGACTCGGCTACATTATCATTCCCTTCCAGCTCCTGCCGCTTAGTTTAGCGCGCTTGGATATAGATGGTCAGACAGATGGACAGACTGACAGGTGGCCTCTTCACCTAAGCAGACTTTCCTGGTGTGTGGCCGCCTCAGAGTGGAGCCAGCAGCTCTTCCCCAGACCCGCTCACAATTCCCAATCCCCGGCCCGGTCAGCCGGACCTCAGGCCACGGCCCATTTCTGGACAACCTAGTGGCCAAGCCTTGGACAGAAATGAGTTTCCCCTCCCCCACCTCATCCTCTGCCTCCACCAAGTCTGCTGGACCCAACAAAGGCCTTCTCCATCTCTCCGAGGCCACACCTGACACGACCCCATGGTCCAGTGCCTTCCAACCCCTGAGCATTGGATTTCTGCGTGTGTCTCCTTGGCCTTCTGAGGATCCCCAGCGCCTGGACCTGCCTGGTTAGTGGTGGAGGCAGGAGAGACAGTGAGGTCACTGCGCATGCTCATGTGCTTATTTACTTCTCTACACCCATCTGGCTCCCAAAGCATTTAACATGGATAACAAAAATATATACGGCACAATATGATTAAGATCAAGGCAAGGGGAAATAAGGCGCGAACAGTAAGCTGAGGCCAGGGGTCCCGTCAAGGTAGAAACGTGTGCTTTACAAGGTTGGGGGTCTCCATTTAGTAATCTCAACTACAAATGCCCGAATTTTCTGTAAAATAGGAAGAACTGACTCATTACAAACATACTGTTTTGCTTTTGAAAAGGATTTTGTCAGAGGTATTTTTAAAGGATGTCTCCTCAAGTGCACGAGATTTGGTTTATAACAACTTCCCTCACACAGAGCCTGTAAGAAGTAGCCCCTAGGTAAAGAGTGGCCCGTCGTCGGTGCCCATGCCTGGCCCTGGGCACCGGGTGCCACCTGGGGAGCTGCTTTTCTTTTCCTGGCTTTCCTAAGCAAGTCAGGGAGTGGATATTACTCAGCTCTTTCCAGGTGTCCTGGCCCAAGGGAGGCGCCCTGGGAGAAGGGGGCACTGAAGATTGGAGTGTGGCCCCTCACAGAAGAGTGAGTGGTGAAGTGGCTAACGGAGAGGGAGTTCAAGGTCGCATGGGCTTCCTCCAAAGAGCTGGGGTCGCACATATGTCTTCAATTCCTTATGTGCCTGTTCATCTCTCAGAGTCCTCTTTTATTTAAAAAAATCCATTTGTACGGTCTCTTTATATATTAGGGTATTAACCCAATATCTGACATTTGTCAATTATCTATCTTGTAAATATTTTTCTGTTCTGCAATTTTAATTTTGCTAATACACATTTTAATTTTATGTCAGCCTCTGCTCTATGCTCTGGGATTAAACGATGAGCCAAGAGTAATATAATCCCTGTACTCCAGCCTCAGGAGGGAAGAGGAAACATGAGTCAATCAATCGCAGAAATAAAGGACAGTCACCACTGCCTGAAGTCCTGAAAGAGGGCACACAGAGCCTCTAGAGACCAAGTAAGGGGCTGTCCCTGAGGAGCTGAAGGGCTCTGCAGGTGACAGTGAGCAGAGGTCCTTGCAAGAGAGGGGACATAGGGTAGGGGAAAGGTGGAAGATGGCTGAGGTGAGGGGACGAGGTGTCAGGGCCAAGTCATGTGCCCTGGAGGGGACCACCTGGCGTTTCATGAGGAGACCTGTGAAAGGTGTTCAGTGGGCACCCACACAATCTGTCTTAGGTTTGAAGAGGTGTCTAGGTGGGTGGAAGTGGAGAGAGTGAAACAGAGAGAGGACCAAGAGGCACCAGAGAGGGGGAAGGAGGCCAAGGTGGGGAGGGAAGGGTTTAGCTGGGTAAGCAGCCCTGGGGGCCTGAGCAGCAGGGGCAGAGATTTGAGGGGAGGGGCTGAGCAGGAGCGCTTGGTCAAGGGCGAAAGGCAGACCCAACTTCCGGGGTGTGGCTCACTAGAGAGGGTGTGGCTTAGTGGGAGGGCATGGCCAAACGCGGAGTGAGAGGCTGAGCGTGTAGGACACTCCGAGCGTGGAGAGCCTGGCTAAGCATGGACGGTACACACTTTGCATGGGCAGCCTCAGTTCAGGAGGGACAACGTGGACCCCTAAAGTCTCCAGAGAGGGTGCTGTCCGTGGCCAGCACCATGTCACCACTCCCTGGGTCTGCAGTGGTGACCCTCTTCTGGGGCCTACCTGACCTTGCATTCAGGAGACCCTCACTACCCCGTGTGGAATCTGTTATTGTGTAGCCCTGGGTCCCCCACGGGCAGCCTCTGAGAGGGCCAGCCAGAAAGATGATGATGTCCCCAGCAGGCCACACGTCCCGCCTGTCCCCCCACGTTCTTTGTGACCGGAATTCCACTTGGAGACAGAAAAGAAAAGAAAAGTGGGATTTTGTTTTTGTTTTTATTTTTCTGTCAGCTTCCCCTGTGAGCACCTCCGCTGGTGATTACAGCTCGAACCTCTTGGCTCCGGCCAGGGCTCCCTGGCTGAATCGCCATCAAGAGCGCATGTGCGCTCCAAACCAAAAGATGTGTGTTTCTGATTTCTGACAGCAACATTGTTTAATTTATGTCATCTTACGCCCTCCCGCTTCTTGCTGCTTCCTCTTCCCTCCCCTTTGCCTCTCCTCCTCTTTCTTTCTATGTCAGGGTGATTTGAAAAAAAATCCCAGAATATGGCAAGAGGCATCTAACAAGGGGAGAGAGAATTAAGACAAATTAATTCCAGCAAAATAAGAGGAATTACGCTTAATTTAAGCAGGTAACAGAAAAGAACCGAGCCAGTCTTTTCCCTTTCCCAGCAGTGAGCCCGCATCAGCTCTTTTTTGCCAAAAGGAAAGGCAACATGGCTGCCTGAGTTTGGAGCGGCCCTCCTTCCCCATCCTCACGTTCTCCTGGACTTGGATTATGGGTTGGCAAGTTGCTGACCGTGGTTGAATTTTATCATTAGTAAGGTTCAGTGCTAACCTCCTCCCCTTATTTCCTTCCCATTTAAAGTTTCAAGGATAATAAATTCTTTTGATTTAGCAATTATTGGAGTATAGAATTAGTCAAACGCTGGCTTTGAGAACAAAGTAGGATGGGGACCGGGTGGGCTTTTGCCGAGATGCCACAAATACTCACAGGCTTGCTGCTGAAAGATTTGGGGAAAATGGTGCTTTGTTAAGTCTGAAATTGGATGGGTTTTAATTTAAGAGCATCGCTCCAACCCTCACCTCTCTCTCTGAGCAGAAAAATAGTTATGTTTGTGGGTGACACATTCCTAAAGTAAACTATGCTAAACCACTGGGCTGAAATACATTATATTGACTTGTCTGGGGCTGTGCTTTTCCGAGTACAACACTGAGTTGGCTAGTAATAAAAATAAATAAGAATTATATATCATTTCATTCATTTTTTGTATTACACTTGCAAAATGCATAAGGATACAACAGTGTGTTGCAATATAGTTTTAGAAAATACAATGATAAAATTAATCCTTGATACAGAATGATGTATGTGGGTGGATTAAAGCAGAAATCAGAGGAGCAGCAGGTGCTCTGAAGGTGTTTCCAGGCCAGGTGCTAGACTGAAGTTCAGATTCTTTCTCTGTGGGTTGGTGGAGGCCAGAACAGGCCTGTGGTACCACCTGACTAGGAGAAGGCCCTCCTCTGCCCCAGGGTTGCCAGAGGAGCTGGACCCACCTGTGGATGGGTTGCCCTCCCTTGGACCCCACTGTGGAGAGAGATGGCCAGAGTGTCCCTGACCACTAGGCACTGGAGAAGCAGGACAAGCCAAGCAGGACAAGTGTTTGCTTCATTTATGTCACAGCATGAGCTGGAATGGCTACAGTGAAATGTAGACAAGGGGACCTGGCCCTGGGATCCTCAGGTTTTTCTAAAGTCCCTACCACAAACACACTGGCCGTTCACCTGCCAGTCTCTGGGCTACTGGGGTGGGGAACACCCAACTGTCCCTGGGAGCTACAAGGTAGGAGGACTTCCCTAGGGAATCCTGGTCTTCTAGTCTGGGTGGGCAGTGGGTGCAGGAAGATCCCCCCAGGCCAACCCTGTGATGTCTGGCTTTGGCATATTCCCCTGGCACCCTTCCTAGTGCCTGTCACCCCCAAAAGCGTGTGTACACATGCCAGTGCTCACACCACGTGGACAAAGGCACAAATGAAGACACACGTGGGGGGACACATACATGTGGAGGTATACGCTCACACATATAGAGGCACACGTGTGTGTGTGCATGCACAGAGACACACACACACACAGGAGACCCATCCCATCCCGTCCCAGGGTTCCTCCCAGGTGGGACATCCTTTCCTTCCCAGCTACAGCAACAAGGATCCCAGTGCAGTCCCCACCATCCCCTCTGGCCTGGACCCCGCTCCAGCCCCTGCACCTCCTCAGCATCTCCAGCTTCCCTGGCCCTCATGCATTCTCTCCAGAGTGGGCCCCTCTGTGGATTCCCATGGCCCTCACCTCACCTCCTCAGCTCCTGTGAAGACTGCCATGACCTCTGGCCTCCCGCACCCCATTTCTTACACACTCTCCTTGAAGCTGCTGGCCTCACTGGTCTCTCTATGGCTGCTTGAGGACCTGTGTCTGGGACCCTGTCACCTCCTCCTTAGTGATGCCCATGCTCCCCTCAGGGGTCCGTCTGGGTCTGCTCCTCCACCCCGACAGCTGCCCTGTCAGCAGCAGCTGCGGTCACCTGCCTTCCTTCACCTGGGTGACTATTTGATTATGTCTGTCCCCCCTCCAACTGTCGGCTCTGGGAGTCTGGAGCTTGGGGATCCTGGGAGCCCTTTCTGCAGCTCTCCCACTGTATGCCCTGCAGAGATAGAGCCTGGCTGGGACAGGGGGGAGGGAGGAGGGCGGGGGAGAGCGCAGTATCTCAGGCTGGTGGGGGCCCTGGGAGAGGCCCCAGGACACAGGGCGTCAAGGAGGCCCTTTGATCTCATTCTGCACATTAGTAGATTGTCGCCTGCTTACCTCTGCACAGCCCAGGATGGCCGCCTGTGCTGCAGACAGAGCAGAGGTAGAGACGGAAGCTGCCCCACAGGCTGGCCTGGAGGCGCTGCCAGGCAGCACCTTCTCAGTGACTTTGGTGGCCTCAGGTTGGGGACAGGGCCTGGAGGCCTTCTCACCCTCTCCAGCCTAGAGACCTGTGCCTGAGAGCACATTGAGCTTCCCAGGCCCCTCCTCCAGCAGCCCTCCCCAGACCAGGTCCCGCCTGCCACACCTGCAGCGCTCTCAGGCCAACCTTCAGGGCACCAGGATCCCAGTTTGGCAATCACGTGCTTTTTTTAAAAATCTTTTTTAAAATTGAAGTATAGTTAATTTACAATGTTGTGTTAGTTTCAGGTGTACAGCGAAGTTTTTTCATATTCTTTTCCATTATGGTTTGTCACAGGATGCTGAATATAGTTCCCTGTGTGCTATACAGTAGGACCTTGTTGTTTATCCATTCTATATATAATAGTTTGCATCTGCTAATCCCAAACTCCCAATCTTTCCTTCTCCTGCACCCACCTCCCTCTTGGCAACCACAAGTCTGTTCTCTATGTCTGTGAGTCTGTTTCTGTTTCATAGATAGGTTCATTTGTGTCATATTTTAGATTCCACATATAAGTGATATCACATGATATTTGTCTTTCTCTTTCTGACTTACTTCACTTAGTATGATAATCTCTAGGTCCATCTGTGTTGCTGCAAATGGCATTATTTCATTCTTTTTTATGGCTGAGTAATATTCCATTGTGTATACATATATATCTCACATCTTCTTTATCCATTCCATTCCTTTATCCATTTAGGTTGCTTCCGTGTCTTGGCTGTTGTAAATAGTGCTGCTATGAAAATTGGGGTGCAAGTATGTTATTGAATGAATTATGGTTTTCTCCAGATATATGCCCAGGAGTGGGATTGCAGGATCATATGGTAACTCTATTTTTAATTTTTTGAGGAACCCCCATACTGTTCTCCACAGTGGGTGCACCAATTTACATTGCCACCAAGAGGGTTCCTTTTTCTCCACACCCTCTCCAGCATTTATTAACAATCATGTGTTTATTTGACGAGACTGTGGGCTTTTCAAGAACATAGCCTCCACTGATTTGGTCAGCTCACTACTGCGCCTGGCTTACCATATGCACTCATTAAAAACCACTGATTCAACTAATGAATATGAGAAAGGTGTGCATGTAGGTGTAATTGTGATCATGCATACATACAAGCCTGTGAGTGAGTATGTGAGCGCATGTGCACATTTGTGTGCAGGTGTGAGTCTGGGTATGTGGGTACAGTAAGTATGTGTGCACATGGGAACGTGTGCATGCATGGGTGTGTGTGGGTACAGTATGTGTATACACATGTGAGGGTGCATGTGTGTGTGCATCTGTGTGGGGGTATTATGCAAGGAAAGTGTCCCCCCCAAATTCTTACACTGAAGCCCTAACCCACAATGTGAGTGCATTAGAAGGTAGGCTTTTGGGAAGTTATTATGTTTGGATGAGGTCATGAGGGTGGAGCCTCATGCAGTGCCCTTACAAGAAGAGGAGGGGACACGGGACCTTCCTGCTTCTGCTATGCGAGGACATGGCGGGCCCAGAAGTGGGACCTCACCAGGAACTGAATCAGCCAGCGCCTTGGTCTCAGCCTTCCCGGCCTCCAGACCTGTGAGAAATAAATGTCTGCTGTTTAATCTCTGCAGTGTGTGGTATTTTGTTACAGCAGCCCGAGCGGACTAAGAAGGTAGCTACAGTGCATATGTGCATATATGTGTGTGTGTGTGTGTGTGTGCAGCTGTGTGCGTGCTGTGCATGAGTGTGCATGCTGAGAGTGTCCCCAGGGCCTGGGGGTGTTCCCTCAGTGCTCTGAATACAGGTCCCTCCTCTGTGGAGCTCACAGGGGTCTCTGAACACAACCCTGAGCACATTCCCAGCGTGTGGCCAGTGAGGTCCCAGGGTTTTCCATTCTCAGTTCTCCAACCAAAGCTGTCCATCACGGCTTGCCGCTGGTTTCTCGTCAGCACATTCCCACAAAGCTCCTTCCTGTGTCACCCAAAGGGCTGGTCCTGGTGGGCACAGGCTGTGGTGTCCATATCTGGGGCCCAGGTGTGTGGGGAGCTGTGGGGCCCACCAGAGTCTTTACTGGGGTAGCTGGGGAGACAACTATTCTTCCACTCATCAGTTACTGCTGCACTGGACTGGGTCCTGAGATGGAGAGAGGACCAGCCTTCCCAGCCTGCCCTCAGCATCCCTGAAGGAGAGGTGCTGGGGCCTCCCGGGAGGCAGGAGAGGCTGTTCTGAGTTCAGTCTAGGACCTGGAGGCAGACACCCTGATCAGCTCTGAGAACTAAGCTGGCCCCAGGTATGTGCAGAGTGTGCCCTCGGGCAGCCAGAGGTGCCAGTGCGTCAGCGGCACGGTGTCTGGCAGCAGGCTGCCACCTGTGGAAGAGGTGGTGCTGCCCTGTGGATGGGATGGAACAGGAGAGGAGGAGCCTGCATGCCCAGAGTAGCCACGGCAGCTGAGGGTGGTGGAGGGCTCCTGAAACAGGCACCAGGTGCAGCCAGCAACCCGCTGGGCACGGCGACAGGGACATGGCAGGAGCGGGGAGTCCTGCATTCTCAGGAAGGGTGCACATGTGGCTACCAGACACACCCTTCCCCAAACCTGGGGAAATTAGGCTTCCAGGGGTAGGTGAGGCCCATCCTTTTGTTTTTAAGGAGCTCATGATTCTTATACTATGGAGGGTGGGGGAGGGGGAAATGGTGACAAGATCCATCAACATCTGTCTCCATACAAGGTAGAATCTGCTATGTGCCACAAGAAGGGCACAGATAGGGTGCTGTGGGGATTGAGGGAGGGAGAGACTGTGAAATTTACCCTCCTGGTGTGTGTCAGGTACTGTGCAGTTTCCCCTGACCTCTGTCACCTACATCCTTGATTTGTACAGGGATGATCTTCGGTAATAATCCCCGACCAGCATGTTTGTTTGAGCAGCCACACCTCCTGTTGCGCAGAGTGAAGCCTCAATCACATGGTGGTCTGGGAGTCCTCCTTAGGGACAGGCAGGATCCTGGTCATCTGTTGCCTTGGCTGTCACAGGACCCATCCTGGAGGGCCACATCTTTCTTGGAAGTGCCACCACCAGCCCAGACAGATCAGACCCCAGCCCAGCAATGCAACTTATTCAGGAACCACCATAGTGGCTCTGAGAGTCAATTGGAGCCAGATGTGCCGAAGGCCATGGGCAGGCTGTAGGACTGGGCCTGGAGGTGAGGACCACGAGGCCACGTCCCTCCCCTCCAGAAGTCATCGGCTGAGCTCCACGTGCCCTCAAGGACACTTTATTTAAGGCCAAGCAGACGCTCGGGGAAACCACACTGTCACGACTCAATCTCTGAGAATGCCATAGCAATTTAAAAAAAGTATATGTACACTTTTTGCCACATCTTAGATGTCCTTCCGCCTACAGAAGCCGTCAAATAAAAATTAATTTTGCTTTAAAAAAAACCATGCTGCATATTTTTGACACTCGATGTCTGTTCATTTGCATGGGACACGTTCTTCCATAATGAATCATCGTAACGCTTAAATTAAACACAGTAAAAGAATGGTTAATGCCATAACACGCTGACAATTTAACCTGGCCAATATTTTTATTGCCTTGTACAATAAACCTAACAGAGCACAACTTGCTTTTGACTGGTGGAAAATCGGTTATGAACCGCCAGGGAGCGGCCAATTTTTCAAAAGCAGCCATTCAGTCATACTATAGCCACTAAGACTTTTTTTTTTTTTCCCATACACTATTGCTGTTATAATCTTCTGAGGATATTTTATCACAGCAATAACCTCCTCAAAATCAGTCTTTACTGCCGTTAATGACTGGCCAGCTGGAGTTATAACTGGCCTTGGCTTTGCCCCCAGCTATTAGCTTACAAACCAGTTGTTATCTGCAGGTAACAACTGATTTCTTGTGGAATTTTCTTGATGAAGTGCCTCACTGGATCAAAGTCATTTTTTCCCCTTTCTGACCAGCTTCATGCATCTCAGTGGGCAACTCGAGAGGTGGGAAGCTGGCGGCTCTCTAAGCAGGAGCCACAGGGTCTGGAGGGCAGCTTATTGCCACGCCCCCTGTGCGCGAAGGGAGGGCAGGGCTGGCATAGGCCACATCCTGGGTTTGCGAAGGGCCATCTTGACAGGGTGTGGGGTACAGCAGGAAGAAACTGCTCTGATGAACCGGCTGGACAGAGCACAGGGCTGACCACCTGGGAGATGCTGAGGACATACCAGGCAGAGCCAGGCCGAGAGCCATCCCTGGGAATTTGGAGTGGAGGCAGACATGGGGCCAATTCCAGGTGCGAAAGAAGTCTATGGGATGGACGAGCACCTTGTGTTTGATAAATCTCCGCGTCTGGATTTATGCATCCTCGTTTCGCGTGTGTTTCACTTTTGATCACCCTTGTAAAATGTGAGCTTTTTAAACTAGTGATTTAAAGTTACGAAATGTTCATCTGTTTTACAGTGAACATATTTTTAAGGACAAGATTAGCAAATTTGGACCTTGGCACCAAAGCTAAATATGTTAAAACAAAGGATTATTGTTGTAATTAAATATCACAGGTTCACATGAGTAAAATTCGGGGCGAGAATGTTGATATAGAATGCCCAGCTGAGGGGAGGCGGACTTCCAAAGGGACGGGCTGCACTCAGTGCCTGCGAGTCCTCCTGGCTTCTGGAGAGGGAAACGGGCTCCCTCTTCATGTGTAATTGGGTTTTAATATTCCCAGTACTCAGCGTCAGGAGAAGTGGATGGGGTGCTGCGGCATTAGAGTAATGAGGAAACACTACAAAGTGATCACCTGTTTGTGGCAGCAGTTTGAAATTCTGCAGATTTATCAATGTTTACTGTAGGAGGCTAAGATTCGGTTCCTGAAATCACAGTGCTGATTACAGTAACTTTACATATGCATCTTTACCAAGCAGGGCAAAACAAAAAATTAATGTTTTTAAAAGTGAAATAAGATTTTTCCAGCCTGGAGAGAAGACCAATTAAAATTACGTCAAATTCTTAAATGAGTTTTAATTTGAGAGAGTGGAATTCTTTCAAGAATATGAGTTTTGCTAAATATTTGAAATCATTATATATCATGCTTATCTGAAGCCCAACTTGTTTAGAAATTAAATAACAAATTAAAAATGAGCACAGTATTCATTTTTTGAATTATCTGATGGGTGACTCCCCCTGCCGGGCAAGGTGGAGTTTCTGGAAATGTGGAGGGTCACTGTGGGTAAGTTGAAAGGTAAACTAGGCTTCCTACAAATTCCCAGATTCAAACACTGCCACTGGACTAAAGCAATTCTGTGATTTTAAATCATTTTGAATTTCATAAACCCAACTCTTTAACCTTTTGTAAATGACAAAAAGTGCAACACATTCTTAACATTTCTGATCATTCTATACTATGTTGGCCCCATAACGCTCATCTTTTCCAAATTTAAGCACTTAAAAAATGTGAAGTGCTCCAATAAATTTAAATTGGCATATGCTAATGCATATCAATGTGAAATGATTCAAACATTAGAGGCTGGAAGTGGTGAGTGAGGGCAAGCAAACCAGAGCATTCATTGTCACGGGATTGATTTTTAATGACTTTCTATTGATTCGGTGCCTTTTAAACCTGATGGTCTAAGGTTGGTCTTGCATATCTATCACGTGTATCCTTGGCCAACTCATGCTTCACAGTGAATATTGGTTGCTTTCCCCCTCTTGCCAAAGATACTCTCCTGAGGAGATGTAAGTCCTGGCTTGCATTGGGCCTTCCCCATTGGGACAGGAACTGAATAGCTACCTGCTAGAAGGGCAGCTTATTGTTCAAGACTCTAGTGGTTGCAAGTGACAGCAACAAATTCAAGCCAAAAAGGGATTTACTAGCTCTCATAACTGAAAAGTCCAAGAGTAGATCAGGAGTGGCTGGATCCAGGGGCCTCTCCTCTCGCTTTCCTCCCTTCCTTGTTCTCACTCTTGCTGCAGCTCTCTCCTATCTCTCTCTTTCATTCTCCTTCACTCTCTTTCACTCCACCTCTCCCTCCATCTCTGCTTTTCATTTGTGATGTCTTCAGGCAAGGCTCTCTGGACATATAGCCCCTGACAGTTCCAGGCTCACATCTCACACTTCCAGGTCCATCAGAAAGAGACTCTCTTAGCAATATTCCAAAGGAGGCCCTGAATTGAGTCTCATTGATCAAGGTGGTTCATGGTCCCATTTCTGAGCCAGTCCATATGGTCAGGAGGATTCGGTGTTCTGATTGGTCTAATCTGGACCAAACCCACTCTTGCAAGCAAGAGTAGAATAAAATCCCAAACACTTGAATTGCAAGTGGGCAAGAGGTAAACATGAGTCCTGTTATGAGGCCTGGAGGTCCTGCCTGTCCTCCAAATGTTTTTGCCTCTCTCTCTTATGGGCAGTTGTAGGTTACATTTACTTGCTTCCTTGAAATCAGACATGCCATGTGATTTGCCTTAGCTAGGAAAATAGGAGAGGAAGTAACTCATGTTACTTCAGGGTGGAAACTTCAGGAGCTCCAAGCAGTGCATGCTCCTGCAGCCTGGGACCCAGAGTGCAAGATGTGGAGCAGAGCCTTCAGCCAGTGTCCTAGTCAGCTTGGGTTGCTGTAACAAGGATACCATAGACTGAGTGACTTAAATAACACACATTCATTTCTCACAGTTTTGGAGGTTAAGTACAAGATCAGGGTGCCTGCATGGACAAGTTCTGGTAAGAGCCCCCTTCTTGCCTTCTTTACATGGCATAGAAAGAGAGAGTCAGGTCTCTTCATCCCCTTATATGGGAACAAATCCTATAATGGGGTTCCATCTGCATGACCTCATTCAAACCCAACTACCTCTCAAATACTATCAGAGTTGGGATTAAAGCATCAACATATGAATTTTGAAAGAACGCAAACATTCAGCCCATGGCAGTCAGCCAACCCATGATAGACATAGAAAGGGGCATAAATATTGGTTATAAGAAACCATAAATATTTGGGGGCTGTTTACTGATGCAGCATAACCTAGGCTATCCTGAGTGATGTGGAAATCAGTAACAGAAATGAGGTCCTACTAAAACCCAAACCTGAGATATGTGGCCTTGATTTGCTGTGAGGAAATGATTATCAGAGGCTGGAAAGATGGTGAATGACGTGATTATATGGTAAAATGTTTGGCAAAACTATCACTTGAAGTAATTTAGAAGATAGGATATAAACTTACAGCTCTTGGGGAGAGTTTGGAGGACAGAATGTTCACGGTGTGTATTAATTACTAAAGGCTGAGTTTAGCAAGGTAGTACCAGAAAAAAATTACTTTAAAAATAATTGTCTTGTTTGCAAGCAGGAATGGAAGGGAATACATCAGAGACTTGCAGGGTTGGAAGATACAACTCCTTCTCAACCCCTAACAGTAAAAGATAAAATTGAGAAATACTTCAGTGACAAAGGCTGATTAAAACTCAGCTTCAAAGAAATATAAAATCAAGAGTATAGTTGTCACACCATCACTAAAACCTCTGAAAAGATTAAAATATTTTGGAGTAAAAATTTCTCAGTTGAACAAAATTTGAGAGAAAAGAAAATTAAGATAAGACCCTCTCACCAAAACTTGTTAGGTTCAAGGTATATATTATAAAACATAAGGACAGATAGAGATAGCTGGAGAAAGTATCCCTCCCTCCCTTATATTAAGAGATGAACAATTCACAAGTTCAATCCTCTCTTGAACCCATCGGAGAGCTGAGGATGAAGGACAACTAAATAATCCAAAATCTGGAGAGAGATAGGAGCTATTAGGGAGACGAGGGCTATGACATTTGCTCACCTAGGGCAGAAGCCACCAGATATGGGCAAGAAGAATTCATCTAGAGTAGTAGACAAATTGGTGGAGGCTGAATGTAGGCTGGTGGGACAATGTGACGTCTGTGGAGGCCACAGATACAGGAGCATGTGTGTAACTTCTTGCCAGATTTTTCTCCACAAATTCCAGTAGACACTCACCGGGAAGACTGGGGAGAATCTAGGGGAACAAAACTCCATCTGTTCTGTTCGATCTCTCCTTTGGAACAAAAACCTTAATTTGCAGGAGGAAGGCCATCAAAAACTGATGCACTTAGGGCACTTATGAAAATCCATTGCACCTGGGATAAAAGAAAATGATAAAGCCATTGAGCCCTGGAGAAGGAACAGGAAAAGGTACTGGAGCCAGAAACAGAGCTAACTGTTCTAGCTATAACTAGAGAAATTTGAAGCCTCTGGTGCACTAAGAGTGACCATAACAATAACAAACCACAAACTGGGCCTAATTCCTAACAAGATTAGCATAAACCACACATTAAAGGCCTAACAAAAGGAAAGGTATACCCTCTTCCAAGCACAAAAAACTATTTACCTCAGAATGTACTGTCCTACACAAGATGTCCAGTTTTCAACAAAAATTATGAGGCATGTGAAAATCCAAGAAAAATCAACACACCTCCAAGAGACAAATCAATCAACAGAAGCATACACAGATGTTGAAATCACCTGGCTGATGATTTAAGATTATGATGATTAATATGTTAAAGGCACTGAAGGAAAAGATGCACAGCATGCAAGGTCAGATGAGAATAGAGCATCCAAGAACTGTGGGACAATATCAAATGGTATAACATATCCATTATTGGAATCCCAGAAGAAGATGGAAAGAATAGGGCAGAAAAAATATTTGAAGAAATAATAGCCAAGAATTTTCTGAAATTAATGACAGATACCAAACTACAGATCCAAGAAACTCAGCAAACACAGAACAAGATAAATAACACCTACCCTGAAGAAACAAAATCAAAACAAAACAAACATGTAGGCATGTTCTGTAGGCAGAGAACAGAAGACAAAGAGAAAATCCTGAAGGCAATCAGAGAGGGAAAAACATATTATACACAGAGGAACAAAGATACTTGTCAGAAACCATGCAAGCCAGAAGACAATGAAGTGACATCTTTAAAGTGCTCAAAGAAAAACAAAACTGCATATAAAAAATAGTACATAAGTTGAGAAAGGGGAACTGGAGATACATTGTTGTAAACTCTTTACACTACTTGGAAGTAGACTGTGATTAAATAAAGATGTAAAGATGTATATTGTAAATCCTGTAGCAACCATTAGTAAAGTAATAAGAGAGTCATCATAGGTAATCAGTCAATAGTAGAGATAAAGTGGAATCATAAAAATATTCAATTCATTCAAATGATGGGAGACAAAGAGAAAAAAGAAACAAAAACAGATTAAATGAATAGAAAAAAACCAGTAAAATAGTACTGATATATTCTTAAATGATTTTTTTCCCATATTTTAAATTTATTTATTTATTTATTTATTTATTTATTTATTTATTTATTTAGTTTTGGCTGTGCTGGGTCTTTGTTTCTGTGAGGGCTTTCTCTAGTTGCAGCAAGCAGGGGCCACTCTTCATCGCGGTGCGCGGACCTCTCACTATCGTGGCCTCTCTTGTTGCGGAGCACAGGCTCCAGACGCGCAGGCTCAGTAGTTGTGGCTCATGGGCCCAGTTGCTCCGCGGCATGTGGGATTGTCCCAGACCAGGGCTCGAACTCGTGTTCCCTGCATTAGCAGGCAGACTCCCAACCACTGCGCCACCAGGGAAGCCCTGATATATTCTTATTCAAACACATCACTAATCCACTAAACATTTATGTCTAAATGCATCAATCAAAAGACAGAGACTTACAGGTGGATAAAAAGCAAATATGCTCTCTATAATATACTACATGCAAGAAACCCACAATATGCTATGTACAATATACCTATATAAGAAATGATACAAAGCTAGTTAAAAGTAAAGCGATTTAGGGCTTCCCTGGTGGTGCAGTAGTTGAGAGTCTGCCTGCCAACGCAGGGGACACGGGTTCGAGCCCTGGTCTGGGAAGATCCCACATGCCGCGGAGCAACTGGGCCCGTGAGCCACAACTACTGAGCCTGCGCATCTGGAGCTTGTGCTCCGCAACAAGAGAGGCCGCGACAGTGAGAGGCCCACGCACTGCGATGTAGAGTGGCCCCCGCTTGCCGTAACTGGAGAAAGCCCTCGCACAGAAACGAAGACCCAACACAGCCAAATATAAATAAATAAATAAATAAATAAACTTCTAAAAAAAAAAAAAAAAAGTGTGGCTCCTGAACCAGTAGTATTAGCAACAGCATCACCTAGGAACAAATTCTTGGACTTCCACCCCAGACAGTGAAACAGAAATAGTGAGATGGGGCCTGTCAATCAGTGTTAAAAAAAAAAAAAAAAGATTTAAAAATATATATCATGAAACCACTGATTTCATTTCTCTTGAGTATATACCTAGGAGTAGAATTGCTAGGTCATATGGTAACTTGATGTTTAACCGTTTGAGGAACTGCCAGTTTGTTTTCCAAAGTGACTGTACTAGTTTATAGTCCCACCAGTAGTGTATGAGGATTCTGATTTCTCCACATCCTTATCAACACTTTTTCTTTTTTCCCCCAGTTTTACTGAAATATAACTGACATAAAGCATGGTATAAAGTTTAAGGTGTACAGCATAATGATTTGACTACACATATTGTGAAATGATTACCACAGCAAATTTAGTTAACATCCACCATTTCATATAAATACAAATAAAAAGAGAGAGAAAAAGAGAAAAAAATTTTCTTGTGATGAGAATTCATAACTCATAACTTTCATATGTACTATTCAGCAGTGTGAATTACAGTCATCACATTGTACATTTCATGCCTAGTACTTATTTATCTTATAACTGGAAGCGTGTACCTTTGGACTATTTTCATCCAATTCCCCCTTCCCCCCAACACTCCCACCTTTGGTAACAAATCTCTCTATGAGTTTGGTGTTTTCTTTTTTCTTTACTTTCCTTTTTTTTTTTTCAAGATTCCACATATGAGTGAGATCATATAGTATTGATATTTGTCTTTTTTTTTAACTTAGTTCACTTAGCATAATGTCTTCAAGATCCATCCATGTTATCGTAAATGAAGGATTTCCTTCATTTTTAGGGAAAGAGATAGATGGTAGATAGATAGATAGATAGATAGATAGATAGATTTTCTATTTATTACAACGTTTTTATCCATTCATCCATAGATGAACATTTAGGTTGTTTTCATATCTTGGCTACTGTAAATAATGCTGCTGTGAACCTGGGGGTGCAGCTATCTCTTTGACATAGTGTTTTTCTTTCCTTCAGATATATTCCCTGAAGTGAAATTGCTGGATCATATGGCAGTTCCATTTTTAATTTTTTGAGACACCTCCATACTGTTTTCCACAGTGGCTGTACCAACATTTGTTCTTATTTGATTTTTTGATCATCCTAGCAGGTGTGAACTTGTATTTCTTTGTGGTTTTGACTTGCATTTCCCTGATGTTGAGCATCTTTTCATGTGCTTATTGGTCATTTGTATATATTCTTTGGAGAAATGTCTATTCATATTCTTTGCCCATTTTAATATTTGGTTGTCTTTTTTACTATTATATTGTAAGAGTTCTTTATAAATGTTAGATAAATACTCCTTATCAGATATATGGTTTGCAAATACTTTTTCCCACTCTGTGGGTTGTCTTTTCATTTTCTTAATATTATGCTTTGAGGCACAAAAGTTTTTAATTTTTATGAAGTCCATTTTAATGATCATCTCTTTTGTTGCTTGTGTTTTTGGTGTCATATCTAAGAATCCATTGCCAGATTCAAGGTCATGGAGATTTACTCCTCTGTTTTCTTATGAGTTTTATCTCTTAAATTTAGGTCTTTGATTCATTTCAAGTTAATCTTTGTATTTGGTGTGAGGTAAGGGTCCAATTTCATTCCTTTGTATGTGAATATCCAGTTATCCTAGCACCATTTGTTGGAAAGACTATTCTTTCCAGACTGAATGGTCTTGGCATCTATGTCAAAAATCAATTGACTATAGAAACATGGATTTATTTCTAGACTCTCAGTTCTATTCCACTGATCTATATGTCTATCCTTATGCCACAGTGTCTTGACTACATTTGCTTTGTAGTAAATTTTGAAATTGCGAATTGTGAGTCCTCCAACTTTGTTCTTTTTCAAGATTGATTTGGCTATTCTAGGTCCTTTACTATTCCATATAAAATTTAGGAATCATTTTGTCAATTTCTATGAAGAAGCCCACTGATATTTTAATAAGGATCATGTTGAATCTATAAATCAGTTTGAGGAGTATTTCCATCTTAATATTTAGTCTTTCAGTTCATCAAAATGGGATGTTTCCCATTTATTTGTATCTTTTAAAAAATTCCTTTCAACAATGCTTTGTAGTTTTCAGAATATAAGTTTTGCAATTATTTGGTTAAATTTATTCCTAAGCATTTTATTCTTTTTGATGACACTATAAAATGGTTTGCTTAATTTCTCTTTGTGATTGTTCATTGCAAGTATTTAGAAATGCAATTAATTTTTGTATATTGATACTGTATCCTGCAAACTTGCTGAACTGTTTATTAGTTCTAATAGTACTTTAGCGGATTTCTTAGAATTTTCTATATACAAAATCATATCCTCTGTAACTAGAGATAGTTTTACTTCTTACTTTACAATATGGATGTCTTTCATTTCTTTTTCTTGACTAATTGCCTTGGATAGAACTTCTAATGCAAGAATAAACAAAAGTGGTGAGAGTGACTATCCATCCATGGTTTGTCCCTGATTCTAGGTGGAAAGTATCAACTTTTCGCCATTGTGTATGATGTTAACTGTGGGCTTTATACAGCTGTCCTTTATCAGGTTGAGGAAGTTCCCTTCTATTTCTAGTTTGTTGAGGTTTTTTTCATGCAGTGTGTTAGATTGTGTCAAATTCGTTTTCTGTGTCAAGTGAGATGATCATGTGGATTTCTCTTTTTAGTCTAGTGATATAGGGTATTACATAAATTAATGTTAGGATGTAAAACTAACCTTGTATTCCAGGGATAGATCACACTTGGTCGTTGTGTATAATTCTTTTTATATGTTGTTGAATTTGGTTCATTAGTATTTTGTTGAGGATTTTTGCATCCATATTTATAAGAGATCAGTAGCTTTCTTTCCTCATCATGTCTTTGTCTGGTTTTGATATCAGGATAATGCTGGTCTTATTAAATGAGTTTGAAAGTGTTCTTTCCTATTCTATTTTTGGGAAGAATTTGTGATAAACTCTTCCAAGTGAAGAAGTAATACTTGAATAACAGGTATTAATTCTTTAAATGTTTGGTAGAATTCAGCAATGAAATCATCTGGGTCTGAGCTTTTCTTTGTGAGTAGTTTTTAAACTACCTCTTCAATCTCTATTTACTTCAAGTCTATTCAAATTGTCTATTTATTCTTGAATCAATTTTTGTAGATTGTGTCTTCATAGGAATTGTCCATTTCATCTAAATTATCTAATTTATTGACATACAATTATTCATAATATTCCTTAATTATTTTTATTTCTGAAAGGTTGGTAGTAGTGCCCCTCTTTCATTTCTGATTCTAATAATTTGAGTCTTCTACCTTTTAAAATTATCAATATAGCTAAAGTTTTGTTAATTTTGTTGATCTTTCAAAAAAACTGGGTTTCAGTGTCAGTGATTTTTCTCTATTGTTTTTCTTTTCTCTATTTCCGTGATTTCCACTCTAAATTTTATTGTTTCCTGCCTTTTTTTTAAGGCTTAGTTTGCTCCCTGCCATCCCAGTGTTTTAAGGTAGAAGATTAGGTTATTGATTTGAGATCTTTCTTCTTTTTAGGATAGAAATGTAAATAAATATAAATTTCCCTCTAAGCACTGCTTTAATTGCATCCCATAAGTTTTGGTATGTTGTATCTTCATTTTCCTTCATTTTCCTTCATCATTTTATAATTTATCTTTTGTTTTCTTTTTTGACTCACAGCTTACATAGGAGTGTATTGTTTAATTTCCACATATTTGCGAGTTTCCCAGATTTCCTTTGGTTACTGATTTATAATTTTATTCCACATTATTAGAGAACATACTATGTCTTACTTAATCCTTTCAAATTTATTAAGGTTTTTTTATGGCCTGGCATATGACCTACCCTGGATAATGTTCTATGTGCATTTGAGAAGAAAGCATATTCTCCAGTTGTTGGATAGTATGTTCTATAGACGCCTGTTAGGTCTAGTTGGTTTATAGTGTTATTCAAGTATTCAGTTTTCTTTTGAACTGCCTAGTTGTTCTATCCATTACTGAAGGTGGGTATTGAAGTTTCCAACTATTATTGTTCAATTGTCAATTGTATTACTCTATCTCTGTCAATTTTTGCTTCACGTACTTTGGTGCTCTGTTATTAGCTGCATATATGTTTATAACTGTTATATCTTCCTGATGGGTTCATTCTTTTATCGTTATAAAATATTCTTCTTTATCTCTAGTAACATGTGTAAAAATCTATTTGTCTGATACTAATATATCTATAATTCCAGCTTCCTTGCGGTTGCTGTTTGCATGCTATATCTTTTTTCCCATCCTTTTCCTTAGAATCTGTTTTTATCTTTGAATCTAAAATGTGTCTAAGTAGACAGCATATAGCTGGATTATGTTTCTTTTTCCAACCTGGAAATCTCTGACTTTTGATTGGCTTGTTTAGTCTAGACAGATTTAATGTTGATGTTATTATTTATATAGTTGGATGTACAACTGCCATCTATCTGTTTTCTATGCATCTTCTGTATATTTTGTTCTTCTGTTCCCCCTTTTACTTCTTTCTTTTGCATTTAAATGCAAATATTTTTAATGTAGAATTTTAAATTCTTTGATGAGTTTTTTTTTTACTATGTTTCCTTAAGTTATTTCCTTAGTGACTTACCTTATACATCTTAACTTAGAATCAGTTTCAGATTTATACTAACTTAATTCCAGTGAGATTTAGAAACAGTACTACTATATAGTTCTATTTATTTCCTCTATTTTTTGTGGTGTTATTGTTATATATCTATAAATATTACATGCCCAACAATAATACACTGTTACAATTATTATTTATATAATTTTATGTCTTTTTAAAAAGTTGAGAGAAAAGAGGAGAACAAGTATATATTTACAACTTTTGTTATACTAACCTTCTAATTTATCATTTTTATTCTCCCTATTTGTTGGAGTTGAGTTGCCACCTGGAGTCATTTCCTTGGCCCAGCACATTTTTACCCTCATCCATCTCCTTTGTATAAATATATTACCTTTCTGTATGCTATAGGCTCAACAATATATTATGTGCATATTGTTTTATACAGTTATTTTTTAAATCACTTAAGAGAAGATAAAAGTATGCACTTATACTGTCTTTTATATTATTGACTTTACTAGAACTCTTTGTTTTTGTTTTTTTTTTCTTGTGGATTACTGTCTAGGGTCACCTGCTTTCAACCTAAAGAACTGCCACTAGTATTTGTTGTAAAGTGGGTCTACTACCAGAAAATTCTTTCAGTTTTTATTTATCTGGGAATGTCTTTATTTTACTTTTACTTTTGAAAGATAACGTTGCTAGATATAGGATTCTTGGTTGACAGTTTTTTTCTTTGAGCATTTTGAATATGATATCACACTGCCTTCTGGTCTTGATTGTTTCTGTTGCGAGGTCAGCTTTTAATCTTATTGGGGTTTCCTTGAAAGTGATGAGTCATTTTTCTCTTGCTGCTTTCAAGATTTTCTTCTTGTATTTGGCTTTCAGCATTTTTACCATGATGTGTCTGTGTGTCAGTATTTGTGTTTAACCTATTTGGAGTCATTGAACCTTCTGAATACATAAGTTAATTTTCATAGATTTGAAAATTTTTCAGTATAATTTCTTTGAATATTTTTCTACCCCTTTCTTGTCCTCTTCTTATGGTATTCCTCTTATGTGTATTTGGTGTGCTTAGTGGTGTCCCACATTTCTCTGAGGTTCTGTTTATTCTTTTTTCTCTCTGTTCTTCAGATTTTATAATCTTTATTGATCTATCTTAAATTTTGTTAATTCTTTTTTTCTGCCAGTTCAAATCTACTGTTGGGCCCCTCTGGTAAAATTTTTCATCTCATTTATTGTACTTTTCAACTCCAGAATTCTCATTTGGTTCTTTTTATATAATTTCTATTTCTTTATTGATAGTCTCAGCTTGATGTGACATTGTCATCATACCTTCTTTTACTTTGTTAAGTCATGGTTTCCTTTAGTTTGATGAATATATTTATAATAGCTACTTTGAAGTCTTTTCTGATAAATTAGACATCTTGTTGCTCTCACAGGCAGTTTCTGTTGCTTGCTTTTTGTCCCAGTGTATGAGTCATACTTTTCTGTTTTATTAAATATTGTAATTTTTTAAAAAACTGGACATTTTAGATATTATATTTTAGTAACTCTGGGTGCTGATCTCTCACCCTTCTGGGGGTGTTATTGTTATTTTCTTGTTTATTTGTTTAGTGACTGGCTGGGTTATTTGGTGACATCTATTCCTTCTCACCACCTACAGTCTCAAGCTTCTGATGCTGCTCATTAGGGGACACAGCCTTGAATATGACTATGGTCACACTGACAATGGCTTTGGAAGGGCTCACTCTGTCTGTTTCCCTGACCACATCAGCTTTTAATCTCCACTACTTGCCAGCTGAATTCTCCGTTATTAAAAAAAAAGAAAATTCCATTTAGCATAAATTACCCCACAGGCTGATCCAATCATGTTTGAGCAACTTTGGTGAATGTTTGAGATTTGTTCTGACACCAGGGAGTTTCTCCCAGCTGTCTCTTTCCCTGATTCTCTCCGGAAAGGAGAGGAAGACCTGGGTTCTTGGCTGCTCCAGTCTGGAATTGTGTTTCCATCTTGCTGAGCTGAAAGGGAGAAGGGAGGGAGAGTCTTGTTCAAATACCACAGATTCTTGCTGTTCTTACTGGGTTTTAGTAGATTTTCATGAGTAAATGTTTCTTCATTTGCGATATACCCTATGGATCATTTCCAGAGAATTAAAATGCTTGGTTTTGTTTTTTATAATTTTTACCAGTTTCATGGGGGAGCAAGCCACATGCTATCATGACAAAAGTATATCTCAAATAAGTGTACCTTCTTAACCTCATCTACAAAATTCCTATGGCTAATGTCATACTGAATGCTTCCTCCCTAAGATTAGGAACAAGGCAAGGATGTCATTTCTCACTACTCCTATGCAACCTCATAATAGAGGTCCTATCCAGTGCAATAAGACATGAAAATGTATAAAAATCATACAGATTAAAGAGGGAGAAAAAATTCTACTTGTATAATGCAATTATCTATGTAGAAAATCTCAGAGAATTTACAAATAAGCTTATAGCACAAATAAGTGGTTTTAGCAAGGTTGCAGGATACAAGGTCAATATGCAAAAAGCAATTGTATTTATATATATTAGCAATGTAGAATTGGAATTCAAAATTTACAAAACAGTACATTTACCATAGTACAAAAAATGAAATACTTAGGTATAAATCAAACAAAATCTGTATAGGATCTGTATGCTAAAAATTATAAGGCACTAAGAAAATCAACAATGACCTAAATAAATGGAAGATATCCATGATCGTGGATTGGAAGGTTCAATGTTGTTAAGATGTTAATTCTTCCCAAATTGACCTAGAGATTGACTATAATCCTATTCAAAATTCCAGCAGGCTTTTTTGTAGATATTGACAAGCTGTTTCTAAAATTTATATAGAAAGTCAAAGGAATTAGAAGAGCCAAAATAATTTGGAAAAGAACAAAGTTGGAACTCATACGACCTGATTTTGAGACTTAATATAAAGCTACCATAATCAAAACAACATGGTACTGGTAAAATAATAGTCACATGGATCAGTAGGATAGAGTAGAGAGTCCAGAAATAGATTTACAAAAATGACTTTGACAAAGTCACAAAGAAAATACAATGGACAAAGGATAATCTTTCAGGAAATGTAAAATGTGAAACCATAAAACTCTTATAAGAAAACATAGGAGGATGTATTTGTGATCTTGAAATAGGCAAAGAGTTTAGATATGACACTGAAAGTATAATCCATAGAAGAAAAACAAAAGATAAATTGGACTTTATCAAATTAAAAACTGTTGCTCTGGAAAAGATACCTTTAAGAGAATGAAAACACAAAACAAAGGCTGGGAGAAGTATCTGCAAATCACATTTGTGATAAAGGGCCATATCCAGCATATATAAATAACTTTTAAATTTCAACTGTTAGACAATAAATAATCCAATTTTTTAAATGAGCAAAATATCTCAATAGATACTTCACCAAGGAAGATATATGGAAGGCAATTAAACACATGTAAAGATTCCCAATATCATTAGTCATTAGGAAAATGCAAATTTGAATCACAATGAGGTATCACTACCCTCCTGCTGGAATGGCTAAGATAAAAAAGCCTGAGAATATCAAGTGCTGACATGGATGCAGAGGAATTGACACTCTAATACATTGCTCATGGGACTGCCCAATGTTATAACCAATGTGGAAACCAGTTTGGAAGTTTCTTGTAAAGTTAACCATAACAAGCAGCCCAACTCCTGTGTAAATGAAAACTTATGTTCACATAGAAACCGTTACACAATTTTTTATAGTAGCTTTACCAAAGTGGAAACAACACCGATAATTTTCAAAAGGTGAATAGATAACTGCCATACTTCCATGCAATGGAACACTACTCAGCAAGAAAAAAGAACAAATTACCAAAAATACAAAACATGGATGACTCTTAAATGCATAAGCCAGAATCCAAAAAGTCCATAGTGTGTGATAGCATTTACATGACACTTTGGAAAAGGCAAAACAATATGGATGGGGTCATGAGTAGGGCTTGGAGGATGAAACAGGATATGAGGGAAATTTAAAAATGGAATACATATTATAACAAATGAATCTAACTGTATTACAAATGGATGACATAAGCAAACTGAAGGGAGTGAAAAAGGAAAAAAAAAACTAACCTAAGTTACTTTGTAAAATATTCAATATTTTGCTGGATAGTGTAAAGATAAATACAAAAAAAAACTGTATACAAATGCTATATTTTAATTAGTAATTGTTTTTCTTGTGGTAATATATGTAGCAATTCTGGAACTACTTTGTGTATATAGAAGAGTTGAACAAATAAGTTCTATATTTAGATATATAAATATCTTGCCTATATTTTAGATAATGAGAGCCAGATATCTTACTGCTGGAAAAAGAAAGGGGAAAGGCTAGAAGATCAGAATAAAAGGATGTATATATACACACACACACATGCACTCACACATATCTATACATACAGATAGATAGATACACACATAATACAAATATGTGTGTATGCGTGAGGAAGTATACATCAAATATTTCCAAGTTCTGTTTGCTGAGAAGCAATGACACCATAGCAACAATGGGTACACACAATGCCCAAACTTGGTTTCTAAGTACCATTCTTCAATAAAAGGAACCAGAACTTCTTTAGGAAGTGATTGATTTTAAGGTAGGGGCAGGGACAATGCAAGATGAGCCTGAAGCATCTTCTAGTGCCAGAAGGAAATTGCTTAGGAAAGAATGGGGCATGTTGAAAGGGCACATGAGCCAAGCTGAAAGAGTTGCCAATGGCCAAATTGGAAAAATTTGAGCAAAAAATTAATAGCTGGTAATAGTATTGAGTTATAGCCCAATAAAATACATGTCTATGGGTCTATATTTGGTATAAATAAACTATTGAATAAACACATAAATGGGGTGGGGAGTACATCTCTTCCTTACAGAAGAATCCCAATTCTTCTTTGAAACATAGAAGGAATGAGGGAAATTAAAAGTCATGTTAGAACAACACAGCAATAATTGTTGCAGGCAAGATCCAATGATGGATGCTAAAATTAGTGGGCAGAAGTTTGAGCAGATACAGAATATTTGCATGATCTCAGCTTACTAGTGGAGAATCCTGGTAGACACCATCTATACAAAGTGATAAAGATTAACATCACTGGGGAAAAAAGACATATTGACATCATGCAACCTCAGATATGATGTATCAAGGAGGGCACATTGTTTCTGTCACATTCTTGCCATAAATACATAATCATAATCAAATCAGGAGAAACAGCAAACAAACCCAAATTGAGGAATGTCTAAAATATAATTTACCAGTACTCTTCAAAGTGTCAAGGTCGTGAAAGACAAGGGAAGCCTGAAAGAGACTAAGGAGACATAATGACTAAATGCAACGTATGGTCCTAGTTTGCTCAGTTTGGATAATTTTATTGTGGCTGTACAAGACGTTAACATTAGGAAGCTGAGTGAAGGGTACACAGGAACTCTCTGTACTAGTTTTGCAACTCTTCTGTGAGTGTAAGATTATTTCAAAATAAGAAACTAAAAATACAACCAAAAATAGGAGAGAGAGAGATGTGAGGACACAGGAACAAAGACATGTAGTGGTTTGGGGACTTTATCTCATAAAGAACTATGGGTAGTGTTACTGGCACATGGAGTTTACCAGAAGCAAGTAGATAAGAGACTACTACATTTTGAGTGAGTTATATTACAAAAAGAATTGTCAGCCTGGACTACTAAAAGGACTCTGACTGTTGGAGACTTAAAATTACCCTTAGGCTCCCACCCTTTGTGGTGGAAAGTGGTTGGACAAATGGTTCAGTCCTAAGGAGGCTTTATTCCCCAAGACACACTTCAGATAAGGCCAAAGAAGAACCATCCAGATGACATAGCCGGGGCTGGGGAGCTACTGTCATGGAGCAAAATCAGACCCTAATCAGAGTAAAAGGTTCCCGGGTTTGGGAATAGCTCTAGACAAGTATCTGCTGGGGAGTCTCTTTCCTCTCCTTTCTGAATGGGAGGGTTTACTGTGGTTGTCCAGCTCCTGGTGACCTCTGTATTCTGGGCACATGCTGGGGAGGCAGAGGTGGTCAAGGCCCTTGCCTTTTAGTTATATTTCCGGAGTAAGAGGAACTCTACCAACCTGAGGATGGAAAGTGTAGTACGTGAGAGAAGGAGAGTGAAACAGAATATTTAATGACTCAAAGGGCAGCCTTCGGTAGCCCTCAGAGCTTACATTTGCATATCTGTTTTTCCTCCTTCCAGACACACAGTGTGATTGCACTTCTCACTCCCCCGAAGTGAGGAATGGCCACATGACTTGCTTTGGCCAAAGAAAATGAGCAGAGTGGCAGTGCTGTTTCCTAGTGGAAGTATTTAATTAACAGTGTGAGGCTCTCCAGAGTTCTCCTCCCTGCCAAGGTGACCTGGTGTTCCAGAAGGTAGCAGCTTCCTCAGCCTGGATCGCAGAGTAAGGATAACACAGAGCAGGGTCCTCGCTGACCTGAGACTGACACGTAATTAGCACGAGAAGCACACATGTGTTGTTCTAAGTCTTTGAGATCAAGGGTCATTTGTTACCACAGCCTAACCTAGCCTACCCTGACAGAACCCACTGGATAAAGTGGGAGTGGATGGCAGGCAGCGAAGCCACACCTGGATGTGTCATCTGGTTCCATTAGCCAGGTAGCCATAGCTCGGGTTCTTCAATGGCCATCTCCCCTTGCCAACCTGGGTGAGGCTTGGTGAAAAGCCCAGGAGAAGAGCAACGCAGGCCTGGGTTTGTGGAATGTTGGCCAGGCCTTTTCTTCCACCACCATTTTATTGTTGAATTCATCCTCCTGGGGTTGCCTGAATGGCTATAACGCTTCCCACTCTGTCAGGAAAAGGAAAGGGCTACAGAAAATCTTTTAAACATGGGGCTGGTCCAGGAGCTGGACCAGCATAGCCATGGGGGTCACTCTGCCTTCACATATTGTGTTTGTGGAGTAGCTCTGGACTTGGAACCCAGAGACCTGGTTCTAGGTCTCACTGTTCAGAAACTCACTAAGAATAGACTAATGGTTGCTCTTGGGGCCTCAGTCTCCCCAAATGAATTGAGGAATTGGGGTAGATGGAAATACGTTCAAAGGAGATTTTTGTTCGAGGAGTTCTTTCCCCACAAATAACATAAAATGGAGCGGCTCAGAATCCACTTTCCACTACCTCTTCCTGCCCCCCAAAGAGCAGTTGCCTTGTATTTTCTCCAAGGAACCCCTAAAGCTCCTGGGAACACAGTTTGGAAAGTCCTGAGGGCTCTTCTAGCTCAGATAGGCTGTGATTTTTCAGGATGGCGGGAACGTATTGTGCCTGTCAAATCTCAGGCACCCTGAACTGGCGAGGTGCTGTTTGGCTGGGGGTCTGCTGGCCTCTCAGCCCAGAGCCCTCAGCACCCAGTGCTTTGCTTGCACCAGACAGAAATGCTCTCCTTAACCTGGTCGGAAGGATCAAAAGAGACTCAGAAAGAGAATAATTTTCCCTGGGTAAATTCAGGTTTTCATGCCCTATGTGTTAATATCCAGACCCCTGGTGTGCTCCCAACCACATACCCTGTATTTTGGGAAGAGTTGGCACGGCGTTTTGGAGTCAGACTACTCTGGGTTCAAATTCTTCAATCTGCTGTGATCTTGGAGGAAAAAGTTACTTAAGTCCTATCTGCTTCAGTGTTCTTATCTGTAAAATGGGGTTCCTATAATCATAGAAACCGGTCCATAGAACTTTGAGCAATAAATGAGCTCTTGCATGGGAAGACCTGAGCTGGGCGCCTGGCCAGGAGGACACATCTGTGATCAGCATCGTGTCATTATCCCCACACTTGACCAGATGGGGTCATTTCACAGTCTTGTGTGAACATGTTTCCTCCACAAGGCATCTTTGAACAACCTGTTGCCAGTCACACACACCTCCCCCAACCGGCCCCATCCCTGAGCCTCAAAGTTCCCCGCACAGAAAAGAAAAACGGTGCTGCCCGGAACAGATTTGGCTAACTTGGTGATCTCCAAGGTGTTACACCCACCAGGACCAACAATTTCCCACCATGGCCTCATTCAGCAACTTGCTGATTATAGTAGGTTACAACCCACCAGCAGTGTTCACGAAATTCTAACACAAGTAGTTCCAAAATGAAAAATATAATACGAACACTACCCAAAACAGCAGCAAGTGACTGTTTTAACCCCCCTCTGGTCCACATATCAATCAACAATCAATGGGTCTGCTTTAGTCCCTGCAATTGATCATTATTTGCATCAGAGTGTAGACATAATCCAAGCCTGTTGTGTTTCAGCATGGCTCTGAAGGAGTTAAGTGAAATAAAGAATATTATCAATATTGTATCAGTCACAGATGAGAAACTACATACCAGGATCAGTGTAATTCATTCATTGGTTTATGGACACCGAATCCTCCGGGGACTGTCACAAATCCACTTGATGTTCCTGAGTGTGAGATTTAGCATTTGGATCTTTGATTTAGCTGAAAGATGTGTAAAAACTCATGCAGTCAGACAACTCCCTACAGGCGATTCATCTGTGTTGGCTTTTACGTAACAGTTATTCCAATCAAGTGCCAGCAGTAACTTAAGCTCCATAACTTGCCTCTGAATTCACATTTCTGAGATGCTGGAATGTGGAGGAACAGTGACAGGGGCAAGAATGCCCCTCTGGGAGAACGGAGACTTCTTGCTCTTTTGTTCCTTTGGGATGGGCAGGCACCACCTAGAGAGGCCATGTTTTGAGGAACGATGTAGCTCCTGGCTTCCAAGCCTCCAGACCTGCATGATGTCCTGAGTTCCCTGATGCAGGATGCAGATTGGGGATGGGAGGAGGAGAGCCATTAGCCCTTGGGAGATGGGGACACTCAGGGCTCTCAGAGCTGTAGTTGGGGGTCCTAAAAGGGCTCCAGGATCCACAGCTGTTCCCTGGCTAGCGTGGCAGGGGGCAGATGGGGAAGACTGGAAGACCTGTAGTGGCTCAGTTAAGCCAGGTGGGAGACATAACTCTTTGGTTAATGACTTGATGGATAGTGGTTCTCAGTTTTCCTCCTCCAGGATTCCTGCCACGTCCCTCACCACAGCTGCCTCCGTCCAGCTCTAAGTCTCTTTTTGATTTCTCATCACCTGCCCCAAAAGTGGGGGAGGTGGGGAGGCAGAGGATTGCATCATCTTAGTATCTCCAGTGAGAATAAAACTGCAAGTGGAATGTTCTGCGCACAAACTCAGAGAGATAAAGAGATGCAATGGCATCTCTATATGAATGGGCTTCAAATATCATTGTTATTAATAGATGATATTTTAGATGGGCTTAGTGAGTATCAGCACTGCGTGGAGAAAGCCCTTCCATGAAGGAAGCATTTACTCTTCACAGCAAACTTGTGAGGAAGGCTCATTTTCCATGCTCATATTGTTTTCAATAGAAGAGGAAGCTAAGGCATAGACTCGTTAATAAGTTGCCTGAGGTCATGTAGCTGGTAAAATGGCAGAGCTGGGCTTCAAAACTGGGTCTGTTGACCCTGGAGGTGATACAACCACTGCATCAACATACTTTTTTTCATCCATGGCCTCAGGCACTTTGCCAGCCTCCTGAGGGAGAGATTCACAGGCAGAATAGTTATGGTCACAGGTGCTACAGAGGAGCACAGAGACCTCTATTAGGAGATCTGATCTCTCCAGAAATATGTAATACCTCTGGAAGCACAGGATGGAGAGGAGTAACATGTGGGGATGCCACTGAGCAAGGAGGTTGGCACAAAGGACCACATTAGGAGGGGCTTTGAGCTGGAGGGTCCAGGAGTGATGCTTTGCCAAATCCCACATTCAGGTGCTCTGCCAAGGTGAACGATTGCCTTCTAGTCAGAGAAGAACTGGCTGTGAGAAGCAGATGTCCACTGAGGCAGGACAAAAAAATTAGTCAGGCAGAAGATGGAACTGGATAGATTACATAGAAGGCAGCACAGAAGATAAAGATCTGGGCAAGAGGAGAAGTGGGGGACCTGGAAGATAGAGTGAAGGTCCAATCCTAATATCTCGATTAGGAGGTCTGGTGTCTCCCAAGTGTACACACTTCCAGAAGCATAGGATAGAGAGTAGGGGAAAGAGGCAGTTTCTGGAGAGGTAATGGATAAGAACTCTGCAGCAGGGATGAAAGACACAAATCCTCAGAATCAAGAGTCACAAAGAGTCCCAAGCAAGATTTAAAAAAAAAAAAATCCATAGTAGGATACAGCACAGCCAAAATAACAAAAAATAAAAAGAGAGAGACAGAGGAAAGAAAAACTAGTTCAGGGCAAAAGACACATGAGGGTGTTCCTTAGGGGTGTGGAGCATTGTCAGGTGGCCGCTCTTACCTCACTGGACCCTGGTACATGTGGCAGCTTCCCGCCCAGTTCTGGGACTTGAGGACTCACATCAGAGAGCCAATACCGGGAGGAGAATGTGAGGTGGAAAACCAGCAGGGCAGGCTCCGCTCCGTCCCTGACAGTGGTCCAGCAGCACATGCCCACACCTCTGAGCTGGAGGAAGGGGAGTGGAAAGGGGCAGGGACACACCACAGAGGCCCTGGGAGCATTTGCCACTCACCTCTGGGGGAAGAGATCCATGGAGGATCCAGGTAGGAAGCTTCCCATTTCCTGTCAAACACCCATGAGGGAAGATGGTCATGTAAAGCCCCTGGCACTCAGCAAGTGCTGTCAGGCCAAGAGTGAATGTTTATTGAGCACATACTGGGCGCCAGCAGTCCATGTGGGCCACACATCCTACCCTCACTGCAAGCCTATGAGGGAGACATTATCACCCCTGACTTACACAGGGCCACCCCCTTGCTAGTGAGGGCCATAGAGCCACTGGAATGTGAACCCAGGCAGTCCAGTGCTGGGGCGTCAGGAAACTCTCATTTCTTCTAAAGGAAATATGGAGCCGACAAAGGTGGGGGGCAGAGCAAGCTCACAGAAATCACATTTTGGAAAAATGAATGGGCCTGTTTTAATTTTATGTCATAGAACCCAACCCAGCAATGTTTAGAGAGCACCTATTGTTTGTACAACCTACTTTGCCTCCCCCGGGGTGGCTTCAGTCCCAGCTCATCAGCGATGGGAGAGCCAGTGATGTGTGCGATGGGGGAGCCTGAAGGCAGCCCTGCGTCCCCGGCGAGCTTCTCTCCTCTGCTGTCCCGGGAGCCAGCGATGCTCAGATTCAGCGACTTCCGCAGGCTCCGGTTTTTAAAGTGCCTTGGCTTGAAACTGTTCCATTTGGGAGGGTTTTTCCCTAGCATTTGGTATGGAATTATTACCAAATGCTAGAGAGGAACCCTGCCAAATGCTGTATATCAGCTAAAACCCAAACTCCTAAACAATGAAATATTTATAATAAAAACAGACCCCGTAGAGGGGCACAGACTGGGGTGCCCAGCTGGCGAGGAGCGCCTGGCTAAGGTGGTCCAGGTGGCCTTGCCTGCTGGTGCAGGTAGAGCCACGAGGCAGCAGGCACCAGGCGAGGCGGGGGCAGCTGGGCGAGGTGGCTCAGGAAGGCAGGAGAAGCTGGAGGTCTCGCAGCCTCTCCCCAGGGAAGACATTCTCCCTCGAGACCCTGAAGATGTGGCTCAGCCTTTTCCTCCGTAGAGTCTCCTGTCCCTGTCTTCCAGTGGAGAGTTCAGCATTCAGCAGGCACTCAATAAATGCTGACTGCCTGCAAGCATGGATAATTCCAGCAACGGCAAAACCTCGCCCATCTGGAACCCACAGGGAATGAGATCAAGACAGCTGAGTTTTCCAGAAAGAGTCATAAATTACTTTCATGTAACATTTTCAGATGGAAATATTTCTAAGATGTGGTGCACATTTCCTTTCTTTCTTACTTGGAGAATGCAGAACACCATTAACCTTTCCGTAATGACTCAAGGTTGCTGCTGTGAACCTCAGATGCTGAGCGGGAGGTAATGCAGCCCTCGGGGCTCCAGAGGTGTAGAGGGGTGTCTGCCCTCCACTAATGGCCTCCGATCGTGGAGCCTCCTCCGGTCTGCGGCCTGTTTCTTAGAGAGTTTTGGGTTCTTCCAGTTTCCATCCTTGCCCACGTGGTTGTCTCTGGCAGTCCTTCTCTATCTTCTTAAATTATGATTTCTAATTGACTGTGGACCAGAAACCAGAACTCTAGTCTTAGAATTTAGTGTAAAGGAAGCATTCTTCTGCTTGGACTGAGCATCCGATAGGCCTGAGTTAAGTCCAGAAACTTGCGGCTTCCGTAGTCACTGTATAGGCCGCTCAGAGTTATTCTTGTATCTCTTCTTCTTCTTTTTTTAAAAAATTAATTAATTAATTAATTAATTAATGGCTGCACTGGGTTTTTGTTGCTGTGCGCGGGCTTTCTCTAGTTGCGGTGAGTAGGGGCCTACTCTTCGTGGCAGTGTGCAGGCTTCTCATTGCGGTGGCTTCTCTTTGTTGTGGAGCACGGGCTCTAGGTGCATGGGCTTCAGTATCTGTGGCACATGGGCTCAGTAGTTGTGGCGCACAGGCTTAGTTGCTCCGCAGCATGTGGGATCTCCCCAGACCAGGGCTCGAACCCATGTCCCCTGCACTGGCAGGCGGATTCTTAACAACTGCACCACCAGGGAAGTCCCTTGCATTTCTTCTTGATTCACCACATCTTGGAAAAGACAGGTGACAGCTTGGAAAGGAACTACTCTTCATCAGAGATGCTCAGGAAATTCCTGAGAACACTGACCACCAATCTCTAAATAGCCTGCAGACACCAGACTTTGTAAACCTTTTCAAAAGAACTGTACTTCTTATGAGCTTCATTTTTTAATCAACAAGCAAAGCATATGGGCTATTACTTCCCTATTGGAAGATTGGAAACTGGGGCCAGGGAGCGATCCCAGAGGCCTACTAGACACCTTGGACACAGCAGCAGAGGTGAATCAGCTGGAGCCTGAATAAGTCTGGATTCCAGGAGGAGAAAGGTGCACAGCCAAGGGACATCTGAGGGCGTCTAATGCAGAGCTATTTACAGAGGCATGAGCAGGGTTGAGAGAGCCCACAGAGGATGGGAAGCACCCAGGCACTAGCAGCTCAGGAAGCTGTTATACTCCCCTGTGCCCTTAGTGGTGGGCACAGGGCGGCCACATGACCAGGACTCCATACATGGCCAGGGGAGGGGACAGACTGCCTGAGGCTAGAGTCTGGGGTGGGGGCAGCCCACAGGAGTGATGCGCAGCTAGAGGAGCCCAGAGCCTGCCACGCCCCGGCCTGCTGGGGGCGAGGGGACACCCCACACTCTTTCCTCCGATGCTCCAGGCTCTTGCTGCTGTCTCCCACTGTGAACTGATCTCCAATCCAGAAGATGAGGGAGTTGGGGGAAGGAGTCCATAGGGGTCACCTCCCTGGGCCCAGAGTGGCGTGGAGAAGGGGGGACAGCAGAGTCAGAGCATCAGGTGGAGGAATCTGCACAGAGCCTGGTGGAGACAAGGTTCCACCAGCTGCACGGCTCTGAAGACGTTTCCCTGTGGCCCACTGTCTCTACCCAGGGGCAATGCACATGCCCTGCCAGGTAGGAGAGCGCAGCTGTTGCGAGCCTGCAGGGTTGGCAGGACCACTAAGGCACTTGCCTGCTCTCTGCCACAGAGGGTAAGTCCTTGTGAGCCTTCTAGATCAAGCCAGCTTCTCCTCACCCCCTCTTCCCTCCAACCTGCTGTGCTTAGCTGGAGAGGCCGGCCAGGACAGAGGCAGTGCAGAGCAGTGGGAGGGGTACGAGTCTGGAAAACAGGCACCCAGAGCACCGTGGGGCTCAGCTCTCTCTTGTGAATCTTCCCGGAGCTCCAGTGTCTGCGTCAGTAAAGTGGTGATAGTCCATTGCTGTCCCGGCTGTTGTGAGGTGGGAACAAAAAAGCAGATGAGGGAGTCTTTGACACACTTTAAGGGACTGTACAAGTGAGAGGTACTTGGTCTGAAGCCCCCATTGCCTGAGGAAGGATTAGAAGTGGTTCAGCAGTGAGCACGCTTCTTCCCTTCCAGGACAGGCCGTCCATGTCTGCCATCCACGCTGGGCCGTGCTTGGCTCGGTGGCTGGCAGGTGCTCAGAACCCACAGTGGCCAGACCAAGCTCCACCCTGCCCCACACTCAGCGGGTGGGAGTCCTTCAGAGCTTTGCCCGACGCACCTGGTGCTGGTGTCTCCCTCCCCCCAGGACCCTCTGTCCTAACCTTCCCCAAATCTGAGTGACGGGTGTTTTGTTCATTTAAAAGGTTTGTTGATGTGCCTGTTGTATGAAATTTAGAAATCACTGGAACCTATCAAGAATAACAATTAAATCATCCATAATCCCACCATCCAGGTGTGGGTGAATTTCCTCCCAGACCTTTGTTCTTGGCGTATTATATATTTTTAACAAGTATGTATGCATAATATAGGCCAAGCAAAGAGGCTGCAAGGAAGTTCACCATATGTTAATAGTCTCCGTCCTCTGCTTAGTACATGGTGCATATCACAGATCACATGCTTGCCTTAAATAAGAGTATATCTATATATGTGCGTATAAAATGGGGATTGTCTCATGAATAGCTTCCTACCCCACTTTTTGATTTTCCCATATGCTGTCAAATTGATCATACAGTTTTGATTAATGCAGTTTCCCAAGTTATAATATAAAATGCTCCTCTTTCACCTAACACTGGAATTTTGTGACATGTGAAAATATGGATTCATTTATTCATTCATTCACTCACTCACTCAAGAACCAGGTATGGAGTCTCTGTGAGGTGGCAGCCCCGTGCCCACTGCTGAGGATGCAAGTCTTGACAGACAAGATCCAGCTGAGCTTTGGACAGCTCTGGGCTCAATGCTGACAAGTGGGCTGAGGTGGGCACAGCAGACCCTGGCAGCCAGAGGCCGAGCTCGTGTACGCCCCCTGCCCGACTCTGGGGTCCTCCTTGCCCCCACAAGGCCTGGCACATGGTGCTGCCTTTTGCCCTGACCTGCCCCTGCAAATCCCACCTTCACTATGTCTGGGTCTTGAGCCAGTACCTCTCACCCAAACGGCCCTTCCATTCCCTAAAGCAGCCTCTCACTGACCAGGGACCACTCACAACATCCAGGACTCGTGTTGCTAATTTCGTCTTTAAACCCCTGAATTGTGACTTATTTCAAGTCTCACAGGTATGAAATTGATATTTAAGAGATAATCTTTAAAAAAAATTTTCCTCTATGGATTAGCTTCCAGAATGTCCGTTCTGATGTGTTGCGCTTTGTAAAGAAACAGAACACATTCTGCAGGGTGGTGGGAAAACCAGCCACGGTATCCATCTGGTCAACATTGTGTCTCTTCGTGGGTCTGTCTGGGTGTGCGGTTCTGTAGCTGTGGTGACTACACTTCCTTTGGGGGCACAGCGGGAGATTTGTTCCCTGTCCTCTCATGGGGTGCTTCTTGTCAGGCCTGGCACTTGTAAGTAGTGCAACTTGTATTATCAAAGTGCAACTTGTATTATCTAGAAGACCCTCACCTTCTCATAGCACTCACCACTAAGGCCAGGCAGGCAGTTATAATGGAAACATCTCAGGGTGTCAGCGTGCTGGTCCTTGGCTCCCAAAGTTGCATCTGCTAAATAAGTTCCAAGGGTCTAATGCACAGCACGGTGACTGGAGTTAACAGTACTGTACTGTATACTTGAAAGCTGCTTATGAGAGCAGAGCTTTACTGTTCTCACCATAACAACAACAAAACAAAATAATAATGATGTGAAGTGAAGGATGTGTTAACTAAGCTTATTGTGGTAAGCATTTGGCAATATATACATATATCAAAATCATCACGGTGTATACCTTAAACTTAAACAATGTTATATGGCAATTATATCTCAATGAAGCTGGGAAAAGTTGCACCTGACTTCGTGGGGTGTCTGGGTGGGTTTCACTCCAAAGGATTCCGAGTGCAGTCATCACAGCTCTAGCAGCGAGCAGGTGCTTGTGAGGGTGGTGTTGTGAGGACTGCGGGATTCAGGGGGATACTGTCGTAACCTGATCATTGTGTTAACTTCTAGCTATGCTAGTGATTGCACTGATTAGTGCTACTGGAAAACTGGACTTTCTTATGTTAGCAACTGTGTTTCCACCAGTCAACATCAGGAAGGTCAACTTCACTGCTGTACTTGTAAAAAGATGAATAAGTAATTCATGAAATATCCGCCCATGGCCCGTCAAGCATTCCACAGATATTAGAGAACAGAAGCAAAGGGCAAGAGTGAACCCAGATTCAATATGGCCTCAAAATCGAGTTCCTTTTTTAAAATGTGTGACCTGCAAATGCCTACCATAGAAGACAAAGCAGCGCCCCTGGACTGAGTTCTCGCTCATCCTGCTCTGCAGAGACGTTTGTGACAAAGCTGGGGGAGTTTCAGGGAGATGGGGTGAAGGCACTGGCTTGAAAGTTTGGAGTGCGGCTATTCTGGACCCACAAACTCAGATCTGATATTCTTAACATTTTACCAACAGGATGCACCCTGGACGCTGTGGATGGGCTTCTGTATTCCTGTTAAGAGTGGATGCTGTCTGCAGAAAGGACTGCTCACAGGAGGCCTGGACTGAGGTGTGGGGCAGGCGCAGGGCTCCCGTGGCACACTGGAAGTGAGTGTCACTGAGAGGTTGTCACTGAACAAAAGAGTGTGGGACATTAAGCCTTAGTCTTATTTGATGAAAAAGTATCAGTATATACAAGACATTTACATATCATTGGCAGGTATCAGTGAGTAGCAGGTATTACTCTGTAGCAGGCATTGCACTAAGTGCTAACTCACTGAGTTCTCTAAAGGAGACCATGAGGTAGGAGCTCATTACTCAGATGTGGAGGTTAAGGCACAGAGGGGGTAAGTAACTTTCCTAAGGTCACACAGTTCTAAAGTGGCAGAGGTGGGACCTGAATCCAGGTGGTCTGGCCCTAGAGCCCATGCTCGGCCACTTTAGGGAATTCCTTCCCATTTCTCCTTTGGAGCAATAGTAAGATCATCCCCAGGGGCACAGATGGCCCTGTGAGCAAGGAGAGAGAGAGGGTCTGGGGGCAGAGTTTCTGAGTGGGCAGCCAGCAGGAAGGTTGTACCAGGCTCCTGCAATTACTCCATGTCACTTATACTGGCTGGATGTGTCCCTCCTCTGGACATACAGCCCATTTGAGGAGTGAAAGCAAAGAGATTCAGTGTTTCCTTGGAAGCCAAGAAGGTCTTACTTGTCCCCTGCTGGGGACTGAGGGACATATCAAGGGCTTCTTAAAGCTAAGAGGTGAGGCTGGGGGCAACAAGAACCTGCTGAAAATTTAACACCACCATCAGAATTAGAAGGCCAACCTATCTGCAACAAATATGTCTGCCTAAGGGTTAACACCCTCTTATGAGTCTGTAAGATAAGCCCTAAAGCTCCCCTCCATCCCCTGGCCCCCAAAAGTCAGGAAGAGACATGAGTAGGGGAAGTACACATTGGGGTGGCCTTTTTGGAAGGAAAGTTGGCAATGTCTATGGGGAGCCTCAAAACCCTCCATACCCACTGATCCAGTAATTTCACCTCCATCAACTGATACTAAGAAAATGAGCAGAGATGCAAACAAAGGTTTAGCCATGAAAATGCTCACTCCAATATTTTGTAGAGAACAAAAAATTAGAAACAATTTAGATGTTCCAAAAGAAGAGATTGTTTAAATAAATTATGTTGCATCCATTTGATGGAACATTATGTACCCATAAAATCATGTTTTCAAAGGATATTTAATGACGTGGGGAAATACCTTGTGCTACAAGTTAGAGAATAAAAGCAGGACACAAAATTGTTTATACAGAACGATTCAAAAGTTTGTAAAAAAAAGATAGATATGCGCAGAAAAATGCTTGGAAGGAAAAACACAAAAGGCTAGGAGCGTGAGACTGAGGGATATAATTGTCTTTGTATATTTCTATGTTTTCTAATTATTCTTCAATGTGCATGGAGGGTTACTTTCTATTGGGAAAGTAACTATTAATTCTTAAAAATTGCAACTAATTTCTAGTGACTGCAACACATTTAAGCAACGCTGTCATGTATTCATTCATTCATTCATTCATTCAATGAGTCAATAAACGTTAAAACATAGAGAAAAAATGTATGGACACCAAGGGGGGAAAGCAGGGGATGGGTGGTGGTGGGACAAACCGGGAGATTGGGATTGACATATATATACTAATACGTATAAAATAGATAATTAATAAGAACTGCTGTATAAAAAATATAAAAGAAATTTAAAAAAAAAGGTTAAAACAGTACCTGCGGGCTTCCCTGGTGGCGCAGTGGTTGAGAATCTGCCTGCCAATGCAGGGGACGCGGGTTCAAGCCCTGGTCTGGGAGGATCCCACATGCCGCGGAGCAACTGGGCCCGTGAGCCACAACTACTGAGCCTGCGCGTCTGGAGCCTGTGCTCCACAACAAGAGAGGCCACAATAGTGAGAGGCCCGCACACTGTGATGAAGAGTGGCCCCTGCTCACCGCAACTAGAGAAAGCCCTCGCAGAGAAACGAAGACCCAACACAGCCAAAAATAAATAATTAATTAATTAAAAAAAAAAAACAGTACCTGCACATAGTGTGAATTATTTGTGCTTTACAATTAATTTCTTCATTAGTTCTATCAACTTTCCCTACATGCCCCGTACTGCCAGCGGCTGGGCTAGGCTTGGGGTCTAGCAGTGAAGCAGGCTTGAGGTCTGCCCTCTTGAAGCTCGCACCCCTGGGTAGGGAGGGGGATCCCACAAACAACTGCAGCCTTGGGAGGGCCCCAGATTGGGACCCTTGGAGCCAGAGGAGGGCTGGATAAACTGCAGTAGACATAACTGTCTCAAATATTCACCCAAATGAACAGATTTGTCCTCAGTCACTAGTGTGGTTTCATACTTGTCTTCCCACACCCTTAAGTGCCAGTCCATCAGCCTCTACTCTACCAGTTGGCCCCTTCCCATGCACAGGCTGCAAAACACTCTTGCAGATTCTAGAGCCCTCATGGGATTCTAGAGCACTCAAGAGCACTCAAGAATCTTGGGTGCAAGTGTCTATACAGCCTGTCAGAGACTCTCCAGAGATTCAAGCACACTCTCTCCAAGCTCGTCCTCCTATTTCCCCAGCGCTACACCATCTGATTCCACTTTGTTTCCCTCTTGGAGCCTGGCACCATCGACGCACATTTGACCCTCAGCACATCCCCCACCCACCCCCATGTCTTCCTTTTCTGATTCCCCAACATCCATGAGATTCAAGTCAGCCCTTTGGTGGAATCAGGATTTCAAATGAAGTCTCCAGAGTGATGTTGCTTCTCAGGCTTAACCTCCTACCCGTAACCCACTCCCTGCCCCCGCCCCTGCCACACAGATCACTGCCCACCCTGAACTCTGTGGTCTGTGCCCTAGGCAGGCCCAGAGAAGGCTCACTGAGGGTTCTGAGTACTGGCCAGAGTCAAGAGACTTGCTTTTTGCCTTAACTTGTTCATTCTCATTTGTTTCCCAGTTGCTTCCTTGCAGGTGGTGATAAGCCTCAGTATTTACCCAGAGAGACCCTGGGGATCATTCTCAATAATTCTATCTGACCTGTAGGGACCAGGCCACATCTCTGAGCCAAACGCTAGCTATAACATTTTCTGGAAAACTGTATTTTTCCAATATTTTTTCCTGTTTGTTTCTAGTGGCAAAAAAAAAAAAAAAAAAAATGTACCTTTTCCTAAGGTAAAATCAGGGCTAATAATTGGAACTTTGAAAAAGCAGGGGCCAGGTCATGGCTGTGTGCTGCATTGATGGATACGTTTACAGCATGGGAGAGGAGTACTAATGTCATCGACATCACATCTTAAGAAAAGTAGGTCTTGAATCCCCATCAGTGGTTTTATTTCACAATTTGATACTTTGTTTTAATTTGTAGTCTCAAAGCCCCCCCCCAAAACTTTTAGAGATTATGGGCTACTTAATGGACTCCCCCAGTGCAGGCAAACAGCAAACAGCACAGGCCATATTCTGGCCAGAAAGTCCACTAGCTTTATGGCTTTCCCCTCTGAAACCTAACTCAAAATTGATGACAGCTTTTGCAGATAACTGCAGGGCCCAAAGTTGATGCTCCAGTATCTACCCAGAAAGTTCCAGCTCCACAGCCTTGCAAAGAAGCAGGAATGCAGCCCTATTTGCTAATATGGCTCAGTAAATTTTCCTGACCTTTGATAAATTTATACAAAGACCCCATGAAGATATCTAGGTTGGACCTACTTTAAAATATATGCCTGAGGTAAGAAAATTACAATTATAAATACATTACCGTTAAGTTGTCATTTAAGGACATGACCATTCACTTCACAAAAGACATCTGTTGAGATACGTTAAATAACCAGCTCTCCCAGGGCTGGCTGAATCTCCCAGATTCAATTTACAAAAATTCAATTTACAAACCTTTTTTCTGGAACAGAGCTATTATGTAAAGCAAGGCACACCTGTAGTTTTAAGAGAATTCTGGCAGGTTCCCTGGCTGCTCTTTTTCTGGGAAGAGTATCTGGAGCCCCGCCTTTGCTTTTTGCCCCTTGCTCCAGCCGTGTTTTTGAGCTCTCTGGTCCTTGGCCCAAGGGTTCCTTGTTTTCATCAGGTGCTAAGTGTATCAGGCTTCATTCTGTGGTAAGTGACAGAAAATCCAAAGCAAATTGGATTAAGTTAACAAAGGGAATTTATCAGCTCACAAAACAGAAAGGTGCAGAGGCTTCAGGTGGCTTCAGGTGGGGCTGGATTTAGGACAAACATAAGCAAGACCATTTCTCCGTTTCTGTTGTGTTGGCACCATTCTCCGGCTCCTCTTGGTGGCCTCCACAAGCCTCTACCTCTCCTCCCTTGGTGTGGGGTTGGAGACCACAGTGTTCCAGCAGCTCAACCTCTCCACTGGTACCTAGTTTTTAAAAACCCAAGATGCATTCTGATTGGACCAGCTTAGGTCACATGACTATTCCTGAACCAATCACAGTGTCCAGAGAGATATGATGCACTGATTGGTTGGGACCTGAGGTAGGCGCTCCATCCAGATGCCCTCAGAGTGGGAAAGGAAGGCAGGTGCTGCCACTGGAAGAAGGTGCTGTTCTGCGGGGACAAACTAATGTTCCTATGCTCACTTCTTCCCTGTGTGGAGAAGCCAGAAGAGATGTATGACCTTTTGGAGGAGCCTGTGGGAGAGCAGCAATTTGAGTCTTTAAAGGGTGTGTTTAAAAGGGGATGCTGGAGAAGATAAAGATTGGCCTGACTGGCCTTTGCTCAGGGTTTTGGTGGCCAGGAACCAGTAGTTCATGGCAGAATAGCTATGTGGGTCAGATTATTCCCAACTTCTTATTCAGGGATCACCTCTTCCATCTGTAAGGGCACCACTTTGAACACTGCTCTCAGGGAAGTCTATGAAGGCTCACTATTCCCGAGGTGTCCGTGGCTGAGAAGGCTGCTCCATACCTTCCATGGGGAGAGACACCTGACCTTAGGAGCACTGCAAACCCTTTACCAGGGGAAGGGAATGTCATGGTTGAGGCCCAGGAGACTTCCTCGAGTGAAGGAGAGAAGTAGTCAGAGGTGAAGTCCTTCTGGACCAACTGAAGTTGAGAAGCAGGGACTCTCCATGAGGATCCAAATGAGACCTGGAAGGCATCCAGACCAACTCCCCACTGAACACATGGGCCTCTACAGCTCCCTTAGTGTCTTTCTTCTGTTTGAGGAAGGTGGACCTGAAGGAGCCTACCGTTTTCTTAGAACCACTGATTCTCTGTGATCATAAGGGCTTTATAGATGTTGGAGGTTATCTTTATACATTGGGGAAACTGAGGTCTGGGGTGGGGGGACTTGGCCCCTCTATTCACAAGTGTTCAGTCTATCCCTCCACTCCAGAGCCCAAGCAGCCCTCTTCGGATGCTTTCCCTGTGCTTCGGTCTTTTGGTCACAGGTCATGGCCATCTCAATGGCTAGTTTTTAACCTGTCGATACTATGGGGGAGGCAGAGCTATGAGGGTCAGAGGAGAGTGAGGGGAAAAGAAGATATGGAAATATGGAAATGAAGACAAAATGTGTGCTGTTGTCACAGGAAGTGCAGCTCTAAAGGAGTGGCTGGTAACATTTATGAATCACTGTCACTTTTTTTTTTTAAGATTTTTTTTTTTTTTGATGTGGACCATTTTTAAAGTCTTTATTGAATTCATTACAATATTGCTTCTGTTTTATGTTTTGGTTTTTTGGCTGCAAGGCATGTGAGATCTTAACTCCCTGGACCAGGGATCGAACCCGCACCCCCTGCATTGGAAGGCAAAGTCTTAACCACTGGACCACCAGGGAAGTCCCAGAATCACTGTCACTTTTGACAATCTGGTGGAAGAGGTCAGAACTAGTCTATTGGCTTGAGAAGTATTACTTCCAAAGGAGGCACCCTGAGAGGCCAGGTGCTTGTTGCAAGGTGCTGATATGTCTCACGTGTGATGGAGCTCCTCCTGACCTTACTTCTGAGCTGGTCTAGGAGTTAGCAGAGAACTCATTTCACCACCACAATTTTTACCCTCAGCCACCATCCACCTAACTCACCAGGCCAGGCTCCCAATGACTTGCATCAGTTTCAAGAAATCAAAAGGCTGGCACCCCCTGAAGAAGACACTGCAGGAGTGGCAAGCCCTTGTCAGAGCAGGGGTGGTGGAGGGCTTGTCTACCCAGACTGCTGTGAGGATTGGGTGAGTGCAGGAGTCCTGGAAGCAGGGGCTGGGTGGGCCTCTGGGAGTCTCTGCTTAAAGTCTAGCCACAAGATTCCAGCCCTGGCCAGGAGCAGTGCGAAATACTCCAGAGTTTGCAAAGGAGGGGGAGAGGGAGTCAGTGAGGAGAGGCCTGCGGAGCAGGACCAGAGCCAGGGAAGAAGGGTGGGGAGGCTGAGAAATCCTGGACAAGGGTAAAAGGATCGGAGACCCACAAATTGTGGAAGTGGCCGCCAAACACAGAGGGTAGGGAGAATCAGTGGGTGAACTTCTGTGCTTTAGTGGGACGCAGGTAGGCTTCAAGTTTCGGCCTCTGGAAGACACCAGGCCTCTGACCATTGCCCAGCTCTCCCCGCCCCGACCTTGACTCCCACACGCAACAAGTGCTGGCTGCCCGCGGAGGTCTCCCAGCGGTGCGCCAAGGGAGCTCGCGCGAGTCCTCGAGGAACGCGGAGCGCGCGGGTGCCGACAGGGGGCGCCGGCGAGACCCCCGCCCGAACCCTCTGTGGGGCTCAGGTGGTGCGGCGCGGCCTCCGGGCGGCGGGCAGTCGCTGCCAGGCCCGCTCTGGCCCGTCGGGCTGTGGAAAACCTCGGTGGCCTCCGTGCGCACCAGTCGAGGTCCCACAGGCCGCATGGAGCGTAGCGCTCCGGAGATGCACGGCTTCGGAGGGCCGCGGGCACATCAGGCTTCCTGGTGTGGAAGGGGCTCCCTGGGTCTCCCGGCCACGATCCGGACCGCACAGGGCTGGGCACCGCGGAGAACCCCAGGGCGGTGCCCGGACGAGCGGCCCAGCTCCCTGCCTCCCCTGGCCCAGGAGGGGCCGGCGGCTCGAGGGTTAAAAGGCAACTGCCACCCCCATTCTCTTGAGGAGAAAGTGCTTTTTCTCCAAGTCCATATGGCCACTTCCTTTCGACCTGTTCGGCCCTGCTCGCCTCTTTGTCCGAGCTGTCACTTATAAAGAATCACTTGACTTACAATAACAGGTTCAAAAGACGACAGAGTATAATCAGTTGATCCACGAAGAATTGAAATAAAGAACACCCCACTGCTCCAGCTATCATTCCCATAGAGATAGTGATATCATTGATGTGATTGCGATGCTAATTTCTATACAAGAGAAAAAAAAAAACCTTGTATTTTGGAATTTGTTCAAAGAGAATTTCAGACACATCAGATTGGAAAATGCGGATTGAATTCCTAAACTTTTTTGGGTAGGCAGGGGATTCTGTAAAAAACCACCACTGCAGAGATATGAGCGGACTTTAAGAATGTCATAGAATTAGCTTGTTTGGGGGAAATTCCGATTCTCCTGGTTCCCAAAGTCCTGAAAAGAGAGAGAGAGAGAGAGAGAGAGAGAGAGAGAGAGGAGGACGTGCTGGGTTCTCAGGGAAGAGTCCCAGGGTGCAGGTAGTGGAGACCAGGCCGGGTGCCTACCGATGGTGCGCCTGTGGAGGGGACCACCCACAGTGAGGTGCCAAGGCCCGGTGCCCCAGGCAGCTGGGTCGCACCTGTTGCCTGAGACCCCAGTCCCTGACCGCTGCTTGGTTGCTCCTCCAGTACGAAGTTTTCTGCACCTTTTGCCCCACTGTTGGACCGGTTGTTTGCAACTGAGTGGTTCCTTCCTGTAGGAAGGGGGTGGCGATGGGGAGGCTGTGTCATGCTTTTTCTGTATTTTTGCTTTTTATGTATTGTGGTGCCCTGGTTTAAACCCTTGGGTCATCTTAGGGGAACTCAGTCTGGGCAGGCTGGAACAAGTCTTACCTGAATCAATGTTTTAAGTGTCCCTGTGGCTTGACGTTTTGAATAATCAATCTGTCTCCATCATTTCTTAATCAGGCACAGCACAGGCCTCTCTCTCTCTCTCTCTCTCTCTCTCTCTCTCTCCCCTTCTCTCTCTTTCTCTCTCTCTCCCCCTCCCTTTCTCCTGCTTTACTTGTCAACTCTTTTGGATCCAGTGTTTCTGCTATTAACATGCCCCAATGTCACATGCGAGCCTTTTCTTTAAAACAAGCTCCTCATTGGTGTATCTGGATACTTCTTTTATTATTATTACTGAATCTTTTTTTCTCCCCATAATGACACCAGGATCATTATATAATCCCATAACAAAGAGGCTTTTGAGGCACCAGCTTTTGTCAACTCTAGGACAGAGAATCCATAATTGCATTATTCAGCTTTTTCCCCCTTCTTCCCCCTCTTCCTTGCTTCATGGAAACCCAACCTCAAGCATCAGTCACATCTTTACCTTGTTACCTCGCCTTATATTATTTACCAAAGCGTTTGCCTTGAGGACCAGCATTTGCAAAGTTGCCTTAAAAAAGTTATTTTGTTTGATAATTAAGTCCTGGAGCCCACCGCGTGTTGATTATTCTGGACCCATAAGGCAGAGAACCTGCGTGACGTTTTTCTCGAAGTTTAATTACCGTATGCTAATTTCCTTGCCTACTACGTGATTAATTAAAATCATATTTTCATAATCATTTGGCACTAGTATTGTTTTAGAATTATCATGATCTCCTAAATAGTGTCTGTAAATAAAGTCGCCTCTAATGGCAGGCGCGGGAGGCGAGGCTGAGGACCTCTCCGTGTTTGTATCGCGGCGATTGGCAACATAACTGCCTTATTTACATTAAATACGCCACAAGGTTACAGCGCGGATCAACGTCATTTGATCGCTGATGACTCCCTTAAACGCCCGGGCTGTGACTGATTCTCCGCGTCCCGCTGTCCACCGAGATTCACCCGGGAGTTTTTTTTTTTCCCCCCAGAAAAGAAACAGACTTTAAATAGTTTCAGGAGCAGGTAAGAATTACGCTTTTTCCTCTCCCCTTTTCCGTCTCTCTCTTCTCTCCCTCCGTGGCAATCTCTCCCTCTCGGCTGGATAAAAAATTCTTTAGTCAAAGGCAGGAATGCAAAGTAGTGACAAGCGAAGGGGCTGATATATGTCTCAGTAACGAGTCTGACAATCAGAATGTAGCTCTTGGAGAATAGATAGATTTTAATAAGTGTGTTTACATGAGCTCAAGGTCAGAAGCAAGCTGCGCTGTGTTAAATGGTTTCTTAGTTGCTAGACAGAGAGAAAAAATGGACGATCACACACCATTCTTTGTAGATTATTATATCAAGGGTTCAGTCTCTGGCTCATCAAAGCTAAATGCCGCAAGACCTATCTAGTTGCTGTGAATTATGCCAGGGCGACAATGGAGAGCGTTTTTAATGGTACAATGCATTTCACCTACCAGATAGGGGGAGGCCGAGCCGGGGATGGGGATGTCTGCTGGGGTTGGGTGATGAGTATCAATGAACGGGGCGATTCTGAAAAGAGGCAGACGAAAATCGAGCCCGCCCTGCCCCGGCTGGGCTGGGAACAGTTCGCAGGGCTCTGCCGAGTGGGCGAGCGAGGCGCGCGAGCAGGGCGCCCGTCCCCCCTCAGCCCCGGAAAATGATCAAGTCAATCATGTGGACATGTTTCATTATTCATTGAACACAATCTTTTACAACGCTCCGTTTACGTGCCCGAGTTTGCTCCCGACGCCCGCGTTTCAGTGTTTAAGGTAAGGAAAACAAAGGTGGGGGGGTCTCGGGGCGCGGCGCGGGGGTGGCGTGGGGGGCGGGGAGGGCGCGGCGGGGGGGTGGCCCCGGCATCCGGGAGGTGGCAAAGTGAGTTTGGACTCTTGGCGTGGGCCCCCATCCCCTCCCCCTCCCCATCTCCGCGAGGCCTGCCGCCGGGTTCCTTCTCGCCCCATCGCGATTAAAAAATACGGTCTAATTAAATATCCGTGGCTGTGACGTTGGCGAGAGAAGCTGTCAGCGGGGGGGAAAAAAAGAGGAAGAAACCGAGAAAGCGGCGGCGGCCCGGCATCGAATGGCGCTAGAGAACTTCGGCGGCGAGCGGGACCCGCGCCTGGGCCGCCGCCTCCCCCGCCCGCGGTCCCGGGACCGTTACTTTGAAAAGGAGCCGCCGGGCCTCGCGCCGGCCGTGCCAGCGGGACCCCGCGCCCCGCTCCGGGCCCAGCCCGCGCCCCCCACTCGCGCGCGGCCCGCGAGCCGCTCTCGGACCCGGGAAACTTTCAAAAGGGTCTGTGGGGTGGGGGGAGTCGTATGGAGACGGGGAGGCTGGGGCCACAGAAACTTCTGCTCAAGTGACTTTCCCCATTTTCTCCTCTGCCTGAGAATCGGGCGCCCCTCGTTCCCTTTCTTCCTTCGCGGCTCGCTGCGGAATTCCGGCCCCGCCGCCGGGGGGAGAGAGGGTAATTTGTAATTTTTTTAATCAAAGTTAGCTGATGCTTACAGTGTGTCAAACTCGCGGGCGCCAAGGGCCGCTGAGACCTGCCATTTTGTGTTTTCATTGGCCTCCTGTGCCCGGGGAGCCGGGCGAGGCCAAGGCCGGGGGCTCGGTGGGGCCGGGATGCCAGGGTCCGAACCCGCGACCCCAGGAAAGGCCGTGGCGCCTGCCTGTGCAGGCGGCGGCCGCAGCACTGCCCCAGCCTAGCCCAGGCCCTGGGGCCAAGCCGGGGGCCAAAGATAAAAATAAAGAAATAAATAAGTAACAGGTTATGGAGAGAACTGAGCCGGCCAGCCCTGGGCTGGAAGAAATGAGGCCAATCAGAGCGAGGGAGTGCGGGCGTGGGGCCTCAGGAAGGCGGGGAGACAGAGGGTTGGGGGCGTCTGGCAAGAGTGCAATTTGGGGCAACGGAAGCTCCAGGCCAGATGTATGACTGGGGGGAAAATGTTCTTTGCTGATAAACCTTTCTGTTTGCTTCAAGACATTATTTTTTGAAGATGAAGAATTGAGGAAAACAGTCGTAGGTGGGACCGGGATGTATTTTAGGCAAAAAAAAAAAAAAAAAGGGGGGGGGGGAGGTTTTCTTTGATGATGAGTAGGAAAGTGCCCAGATCTCGACGCGCCCATCTGTTGCAGTTTTGCAAATAATTTAAAAGATAGATATCTCTATATAGATGGATGTATGTGAAGTGGAAGGTGGAAACGCAGGCGCCGGGAAGTTAGGAAAAAGAAAGAAAAGGGGATTGATTAGGGGCAGAGATCTGTCCCCACCCCACTCTTCTGAGGAAACTCCTGCAGGGCTTTCTTTGGGGACAGGTGGAAAGTTGTCTCCCGCCCCCCCTCCTTTTTTCACTTCTGTATTGTGAACGTTCCGACTGTCCGCCTCTCGGCGAACGTGCACACAAACCCCGAGTTAGGTAGAGGGTCGGACGATCGTTTGGGGATGGGTTGGGGACCGTGGAGGCCGGAGCAAAGAGCGGGGGGCGAAGAGGGGCAGGGCGGGGTCCCAGCCCCGCGCGCCGGTCGCAGCCACGGCTGGGTTTTGTTTGCTGGATATTGTTATGTCTAACGAGTGCCTCACAGGAGACGTGATTTGTCAGCCGCCTTCGTTTTCACTTTAGCAGAAAATACGGCGGCTGCGCGGCGTCCTGGACTGCGGGTCCGGGCGCCCGCAGGGTCCGCCGGCGCGGGTGGGCGCGCGGGGGTGCAGGCGGGTGGGAGCGGGCGGCAGACCGGCCGCGGGTAGGGGCAGTGGGGCGGGAGGGGTGAGCGCGCGCGCGGTGCCGGCCTCGGCTGCTCCTGCGCCTTCTCCCGACAGCCGCCGCCGCTGTGCAGTTTAGCAGAAATCCGACAGGGGCCGCGTTTGCTGAGCGCATCCGGCCGCCGGGCAGCCCGAGCGGGCCGCGGGGCCAGGCTGCCGGTGTAGGCGCATGGAGGGGGTTGGGGGGAGGGCAGGCGGGGAGGGGCGCGAGAAGCGGGCTGGGTCCGAGTTCTCGCCACCCCCGGTGTTCGTTGTCCGCGGTGTCCCGGGCGCGTCGGGCAGACCCTGGAGCCCTGGCCTTGCGCCCCCGCCCCCAGCCAAGGCTTAGGTGAACTTGGGGTGGGGTGAGCGTGCGTGCGTGCGTGTGTGTATGGGGGGGGGGGTTAGACTGGGAACGCTCTGTTTTCTTTCCCAGTTTGATATTAGCAACTGGATTTTTACTTTAAGACCGGCTTTGCTCACTGCTGGGGTTGGGAGGGGGCGATCTTTTCCCATCACTCACATCTTTGTTCATTGTTCACTGGGTGGAAGGCAGGCGACTTAAAGAGACGAAAGAGAGGAAAAAGAGGGGGAGCAAGAAGAGGGAAGGAAGAGAGGCGCGGGGAGAGCGCCCCCGCCCCCGCCCGGGTCGGGTTGGATAGTGAAACAGTAAACCCGCTGACGGAGGGTCGCCGAGAAAGTGGACATTACCGCTTTAATTAACTTCGAGATGCTCCGGCGGCGGGACCTGGCGTAGCCGTGACGCGCCCCCATAAATCTGCCCGGCCCGGGGCTGCTCCGAGAACTCGTACAGTAGCGGCGTCAGACCCGACGCGCGCCTCCCAGTCCGGAGCCCATTTGCATAATTGGATCTTTCTTTTTTTCTCTCTTTCTTTCTTTCTTCCCCCCCCCCCTCATTCTCCCTCCCTGAAACTTGTTTGAAAACCCAAGTGAAAACTGCGACGACCTGCACGCTCAAAAGCGAGTGCCAAGTAAGTGCCCTGCCGTGGCCTCGGTGCGCCCCGAGGTTAGCGCGCACAGCCGGCGAGCGAGGTGCCCGGACGCCGCGCGCTGCCGGGCGGGCCTCGGCCGAGGGCTGCTTGCTGGCGGGAGGACTGCAGCCGCGGGCTCCGGCGCTCCAGGCTGGCAGCTCGCACAACTTTTTTTTCCCTCTGTCTCCCGAGTTTTCGGGCCAGGTGAGGTGTTTGGACCACGCGTGTACCTGTAGCGAGACTCGGGAGGCGATCTTTGGGGCACGGTGGAGTTGGGCATTCTCGGGTCCGGGCGTGTTGTCGGTCCCCGCCGCTGTGGAGGGCAGAGCTGCGAGCGAGAGGGCGAACCGGGCCGGCTGCATCTCGCGCCGCGGTGCGAATGCAGCTCGTCGCCAAATGCCTCCCCCATTATTCTAAGGTTTGTGTCTCTGGTTGTGTGTGTGTGTGTGTGTGTGTGTGTGTGTGTGTGTGTGTGTGTGTGTGTGATCGGCTGTGCTTTAAAAAGAAAGAAAAACAGGCACAACAGGAGCGGAAAGGGCTTCTCCCTTAGCTGCCTCCCCGCCCCCCCATTTCTCCAGCATCATTTATTTCTAGTGCTTGAAGGAGAGAGTGCAGGGCTTCTTTGCTAAAGACAGAGTCACCGAGAGATTGACAGTTCTGTTGGAAATGCCATAAATTCTATAACCAAAATGTAGCTGTATTCATAAAATACCAACCCTGGCCTGTCCAGGAAAGTGATTTTATAGTACCTCAAATTAAAAATACATAATCATGTATTATTATTATTTACAGTGTTCAGAACCTGGGGGGAAAGTCGATTTTCTTGGGAGAAAACTGTAACCCTACTTTCTGTTTGCTAGGGAACTTGCTGGCAGCTGGACCCACCAGCCTGACTGGAAGGGGCAGGGGACTCAGCTTTGGCCTGGGGAGTCGCAGGGGGGCAGCGGGCAACCTTCTGGCCTCTGCTTAGGGAGAGCCTAGGGCTTCTGGCTGAAGGCTGCCTTAGTTATGATGTCATTCTGATAGTGGAGTGCAAATGTCTCCTGATTCCACCATTAACCGCCTGGCTGATTTGCTTGGTAATGATAGCACTGACGTCCAGGGCTTTGACAAATGCAGGCCTGCAGAGCCCTAGGAATTAACTTTTTCCCCCACTGAGGAGGGAGCGAGCTGCCAGAGGTCCACTACTGGGCTCCTGCCTTTGAACTTTGCAGTGCCTGAGTCCAGACACTAATATGGATGGCAGGTCCCTAGACTGAGGGACCCCTGTTTTCCCAAAGTTTGGGAAACTTTTAGAAGGCATCGATTTACAGAATACCCTTAAGCTAGTAACACTTGAATCCAGTTGTGACCAGACAGAGACATTTGGATCTGACGGATTGCTGGGACCCTGGGTCTCTCTGGGGCCATTGCATGGAAGAAGGGATTGTGACATCTGCTTCCTACCTTCAGTCCCTTAACTGTGACTTTATGTTAATATCACTGCAAGTAAACCGGATTTAGTGTGGATCTTTAAATAGTGTACAGTGATTTAAGATTTCTTTTGATTTACTGTTCAAATGAAATTTACATAAATGTGATGAAAATGAACTTAACATCTGGGCATATGAAAAAAGGTTAGTACCTCATATGTCATCTGCAGAGAAAGTCTCTAAAATGCTTTCACCCTAAACTGGGTTCGGGGAAACAGTTCCTGGAGACATAAATGGTAATTATGGAAAACCTGGAGAAAGCGCTTTCAATAAATTTGCATTCTCTTGGACCACTGCTCTGAAAACCCTTCTTGGTCTGTGCCTGGAGTGCTTAACTTCTGAGCAGGCTTGAGATCTCACAACTCAGCAAGTTAAGTGCTGGCTGGGGCTGTCTTCATGGAAGACACAGGGCGGGACGGGGAGCGACAGTCACACTGCTCTGGTTCAAGCCAGAGGCCAGTAACCTCCATTATGGGAGAGGACAGGGAGGTGGCCAGGAAGTGCAGCCCTACTAACCACAGTTGCCCACTGGGCGCTGAAGGCGGTGCTGAAATGTGGAATCATTTGCCTGCTGAGCCCCGAAAAGCTGATGGATTAGGTTGTCTGCTCTGCCTTAGGTAACCAAAGAAATTTTCGACAGATCAGACCTATAAAATCCACGAGCCCGTTCAAACGAACTCTGAACTCTGTCTCAGTTTTGAGCAAGAGGAGCTTATCTCTGGAGTAAGGAAATCAGAGTTAAAAATCCTTCCCCAAACGTGGTTGCCTTTTGCTCAAAAGTTGGCTGTGAATGGCACAGGTGTTTTTAAAGTGCCTTGAATGGAGGGAAGAAAGACAGCAATGATGCTCATGAGAATATAGATGAACTTAGTTTTTTTTTTTTTTTTTTTTTTTTAAAGAAGAGGATCATAAAAGAAGAAAGCAAATAGATTTATTTTTCCAGTATGAATGAGGACAATTATAGCTTTTTAACGTCTTTGGATTTAGTGTTTTTAATAAGCCTTTTAAGTAAGCTGAAATATCAGCTTGCATTTTGTTCTCAGCATTATTTAAAGTGAGACTTGACGCAAGTTTAAAAACAGAAGTGAGCTTTTTGTAGGTCGGCTTTTGTCCACGCTGAGGACAGGAGTCCCCCACAAAACCTCTGCCAGGACCCAGAGCAGGTGAGAGTGCTCAGCCCTGCTTCATCCTGTCTCCAGATGAGACAGATTTGGGCTGGAAGGATGCTGGCAGTCAGGTGACCTGATGCCATCTCCCAGGCTGTGAAAGCTGGGTTTTGGAGTCTAAAAGCAAAATACAAGTTCACTGACATGGGAGAGACTCATCTTTGCTAGTAGGAGCTTGTGAGCTGAGGAGCTTTCTTGGTGAAACCGTGCCTGCCGTGCACACTGGCCTGCCCCCTCCAGGACGTGTCCCCTTCCAGGACGTGCCCCCTTCCAGGACGTGCCATGGTAGGACAGCAGAGGGACTGGAGGGAAAGGAGCAGTCCCAGGGCAAGATGGGGATGGAGGGTCTGGCTGGTGGGGCTCACTGTGTGTTTTACCTGGTTGTGTGGTACCTGGTTGGGAGTTGTTGAGAGAGAGGCCTTTTATCAAGGAGAGGGTTGATTGCTCAGGCCTGGATTGTCTGGGCCACGCTTGGTGGCATTGAGTGCCCTTAGAGGGTGAGAGCCAAGCTAAGCTAGGGAGTCATGTGTGCAGTCAAATCGAGCTAAACCAGGGAGGGAGTGGCCCACCAGGGTCTTGATTGTGGTGATGCTAGTGTGTGTGTGAGCGTGTGAGAGTGTATGACGCTTGTGCACGTGTGTGCATGTGCTGGGGAGGGTGTTCCTGCTAGAAGCAGCTGTTAGGAGATGATTTCCTATTTACTCAGAGTGCACTACCCAGGGTAGATTAGTGAGTTTGTCAGTGTATGTGCACAGTGGAGGGGTCGGGGCTAAAAGAGCTGAAGGAATCACAAAGTGGAGGGGGACATATATACTCAGAAGATGGACCCTAAAGAATGCAGGTCACCTTTCCTAGATCATATATATATATATATATTTCCCCCGCCCCCCAGTGAAGGCAGACATGGATGGAAGCCACCTCACGAAGGTGGGCCACTCAGCAAGCCACCTGGCTTGGGCACCAGCAGTGCCTGCGTGGGAGTGGGGACTTCCCGACCAGTTATGCCATCATCAGGCTTCTGTTGACCATCTGCCACTGGGCTTCATCGTGCAGAGATCAGGGCTGGTTTTGTGGGCTCTGTTGGCTGCTTGAGGATACCACCCGCTCAACTTTCCCTTTAAAAAATCATTGTAGATCTTTGGTTTCTCTTATATTGGAGTTTTTGCTACTACAGAGGGCATTGAGCACTTGGCTTTTCACAGCCTCTGAGTATGCTGGAGGTCGGGTTTATCTGCCCTAAGAGACAAGATCCAGGTGAGGCCTTTGGTGGAACTTGCCAGACTAGCCTGAACATTGTTTCTCTAGACCAGGGTTTCTCAACTGTGACACTAGGGATGTTACCCATTTGTTGTAGAGTCTGTCCTGTGTGTTGTAGGATGTTTAGCAACATCCCCGACCTCTACCCACTAGATGCCAGTAGCTCCCCTGAGTTGTGACAATCAAACGTGTCTCCAGACATTTCCATACATCCCCTGGGGGAAAATCAGGCTCATTTCCCACACCTTCTATGTGCCAGGGAGGTCTGACCCCCTGGGAGTACACAGGCTGGTGGGGAGACACACATGTCCTAGTGCCCTGAGACACCAGGGCCTGCCTGTACCAAATGGGGGCAGACCTAGGGGGTCCAAGAGGAGGGAGAATGTCCATAGTAGAAGAATACCTGGGTGGAGGGTATCTGGAGAGGAGACGTGGGGCTCGACTTTGACTGTTTTTATATCAGTTACACACTGAAAATGGCCCTGCCAGTGAGAACTGTGTTTCTGGGCTCCCTGACTGTGATACGCAAACCAAGAAGTGGAAAGCAACAGTTCTCAGGCTCCGAGTTGAGGCTGGGCATCCTGCTGGCAGGATGATGACAGTGGCTTATTTTTGTGCACTTACTAGGCGGTAGGCATGGGTTCTAAGCACTCGACTTGTTTAATCCTTACAACCAACCCCTCTATGAGCAGGTACTATATTTGTCCCAAATTTCAGGAAGGGAATCTCAGACACTGAGAGAGGGGAGTGGAGGGTCCAGGTTCAGAGCCCATCCAGTCTGCCTCTGGAGTTGGCACGCTCAATCCCTCTCCTGCTCAGAACACCTCCCTTGATCCATGGCCAGCTGCCCTTCCTGGGAGCACACTCACTGCAAAACCTCTGAGATTCCATCATTGACCCGACCAGCTCATCCACAGCCTCCTGACACCAGGTAGAGAAGGTCTGGGCATCCAGAACAAGTCCTTTTTGAGGGACACAGACCTCCAGGTGGGGCCTCCAGATGGGTAGTGACAGGAAGGTCATTCAGATGCTTCGAAGGCATTAGGAGATGCAGGAAGGAAGATCAGTTTGTAGGGTCCCCCCTCCTCTACCTACCTATTCTTACTCTGTAGTTTTACAGTGAGAAAATTGTGCCATTTTGACACAGGAAAAATGATCACCGTAGGCTTGAGCTGACATTAACCTGAAAGTTTTATATCAAGGCATTACAGCTTTGATTACCTGTACTGTGTTTAGCTGGTCTTTGATTACTGAGGTAGGCTTGTCTATTGCTCTCTCTCTCCTTCTCTCTCTCTCTCTCTCTGCCAGCTAGTTCTTTAGCCCGGAGGCTGGTCTGTCAGCTCCCCAGGGCTTCATTCCACATCTCACCCTGTCCATCCATTTGGAACCATCATCCCCCTTCACGATCTTTTAGCCTTTGGTTTTTTGTCATCAAATACACGTTCACCCATACACATAGACAGGATGAAGTAACCCTCTTTAGGTTGTAAAAGCCAACCCACAAAGTCCCTAACATTGAGATTAATCACAGAAATGCCCATACAGCCTTAATTACAATGATGTTCTCACTTGCACGTCTGAGGTTCCAAAATAATTCCTGTAGATTTGGATGGGATTTTGGCTCATGGAAGGGCTAGATCGTAGGGTTCTCAGTGAATATTTATGCCTGTAGTTTCCAAGTACCTGAGGAGGCAAGGTCTGGGGCACCTCTGTGTAGGTGTGTAGAGGTGGCCAGAACATCGACACCTGCAATGGCTGCTGTTGGGTGCTTGCCTCATGCCAGACCCTGCACTCTGCACCTTGGATGCATGGTCTTATATAGTCCTTTTAACAACACATTGAAGGGCATCCCTTGGTGCAGTTTCACCAGTGGGCAAACTGAGAGTTGTGGCAACTTGTTGCAGCCACAAGCTCCAGCATGGCGGAGCCAGGGTTTGAAGCCAGCCTCATTAGCCTGGGAGCTCACACTGCTGCCCTTGCCTGCGCCCCTGCTTCCCCAGGCAGTACTCGGAGAGGGCTGTGAACGCAATCATCCTTCCCTGTCACAGCGACTCGCCTTTCACATGAAAGTTAAAAATGTAAACCAGAACTTGCTACTTGGAGAACATATGCATTGTTGTAAATTTGTTTTCAAGAAGGAGAAAATATTTGGAAACTGTATCAGCTAAACTGCATCAACTATAGAGAAGCAAACAGATCACAGGCCACATAGATATTATATATGGAATTTAATCTCTTTGAATAGCTTGGTTATTTAATTTTATCTTTCAAAATATCTGGAAACACTTATTCCTTATTGGCTAGAGAAAAAAGTGGCACAAACATGTTTTTTGTTCTTTTAAAAATTTTTAAAATTCTCTATTAAAATCTATTAAAGTCAAGTCAGGCAAAGCCTTCCAAATTATTACAGAAAGGCTGTCATTTCCATGAAGCCTATTGAAGGGGGTGGGAAATCTTATCAAAATTACAGCTAAAGTGCTTTAATTATTTTGCGTCCTCGGCCAGGGCTCGCAGTTTGGGGGTTGTAATCTATTGATGCCAAGCGGCTATTTCAGCAGCCTTACATTTGCACTGAGCAGAGAGCATCTCAGTGATGAAACATGGCTGGATCCGGCAGTTAAACTCAGTGCGGGATTCCCGCAGCATCTGAGAAACTTTATTCACAAATGTTTTCCACCTGAAAGAGGGTCCGTGCTGGTGGGTGGCAATCCCGCTCCAATAGCCCAAGAAGAGTTCAAAAGGTGGAAAAGTGCAGAATGTGGGAATGCGGGGAGGGAGAAAAGCAGCCACACGCCGACATGAAAGGATATAATCTGTGCAGCCGAAACTTCCCTGATGGTGGAGGGCTGCCTCTATGCTGGTCCCCACAGCCACTAGGTCTCCTCCCCGAGTCCTCCCGGCCACCCTGAGCCATCGGAAGCCCAGCCTTGCCAGGAGCTCTCATGGACTTTGGAGGCACCATTTCTGAAGCAAAACACCAGACACCCTGTCTGCAATTCTTTTCTGAGATCATTGATTTGACAACTTAATATCTATTTTCTGTGTGTTTTTTGTTTTGTTTTGTTTCATTCCTCCCCCCCACCCCCCACCTATTTCCTCCTTTTCAGCTGTTTCACCCTTTGCACATGAATTCGGAAAGTATGTTAAAAAAGGCTTTGTTGAAGTTTGGTGGTGGTGGGGCCGTCAGAATTTTAGTCCCATTTAAAATTCTCATCTAACATATTTTGGAGGCAGAAGAAATACAGGTAAGATGATATGAACATTTGCATCATCTAAAAACGTATTGATTAAGGCTGTAAGGTGGCAGTTTCCCCTTTAATAACTGCTGCCACCCCAAGGAAGACACAGTGGCTTTCTAAGTGCGTGAGAAATGATGGGCTTATCCAGGATCTGGTCATCTGATTGGCATTTCCGTGACAATGCTTCTGTGATGTAACGAGTGGTGATATGCCTGTCTTTTGGGGGTCTGTGCATGCCGTGCCTGTTGACATATTTATTCTTTAGCGATGGCTGTCTGGTGAGGTCAAGTAATATACTGCAGATATTAGAGTACGTACCATTTTCAAAACCCTCCCGGAAGAACTGGCTGCATTTTGACATGCCGCCCTTTTATCTCAGTGATACCAGCAACTTGATCCTCACATTTTCCCCCCTGTCTCAAAAGGTTGACAGGAGCTAGATCCGTGTGAGATGTTTTTTTCAGGAGCCTGGCTGCTCAGGTGACAAACACCAGGCCCATGTGTGGATCTTGGGAACAACGGGGGTCTGCTGTTCTGAAAACTTTCTCTCCCTTTGCATGATAATATTGCTCCGATAAAAATCCTGTTAATTTTTGTGTGTGATCTCCAAATACCACCTTCAATAAAATAATTTGTTCATTGATCTAAAGAAGGAGTGGTTTCCAGCTGCTTCATTCCTTGGGACAGACTCTCCAGTTAGAATCCGTCTCTTTGACTCACTTCTGCTAGAGGCTGGCCTCCTGTGGAGGTCATTGTGAAGGGGCCCAGCAACCTGGGGAGGCTGGGGACGGAGCACTTATTTCTCCAGGAATCAGGGCTGAGCAGAATTCAATGAGAATTCTGATATGATAATTTGTGCTTAAATGTGCAGATACTTGTGCTTGCCCACCTCCATCTCGAAGGCAGGCGAATCGAATTGTTGCTGCACTAGGGAGCTGGGGGCCCCTCCTTTGATTAATTTCTATCATCAGCCAACTGTTAACCCTTAGGTTAACACAAGGAAACTTTGTGCTCCTTTCTATTTACTGTATCATTGCTCCAGAAGGAGTGTTTATGGGGGAATTCTTTGTGTGCATTTTATTTGCTAATTAAATTTTTGCAGTGGTTACATAGTACATGCTTTGCTTGATATATCAATATCTATAAGTTAGTTTTTTTGCATTATTTAACTTTTAGGGATGTTCCCTCCTTCATTTCATGATTAAAATGCTTATTTCATTGAGCTGGAAACATCAAGTTTGTAAATGAGGAAGAGCCAGAAGCATTTTTTTTGTTTTTGTTTTTAAGCAGTGTAACATAGTGATAAAGAGCTCAGGACCAGTCAAATGGGACCAGGCTCGACACCCAGCTCCACCACTTACAAGCTGTTTGAGAGCAGGGCATTTTCTGTCTTTAAGCCTCAGTTTTCTCATCGGTAGAATTGGAATAATTTTTCCTCCCTAACTGAGTCATCAGGATTAAAAGAGAAAATGATTAATTAATGATCCCAGAGACCAGCTATTCTACAAATGGCCAGCTAATATTATTACTTGCATTATACATTTTGTTAAATATTTTAGGAATGAAAACCCTACCCCAAACTATAGCCATCAATCATTTGCAGAGCCTGGTGAAGTGTCATTCCTCCTTTGTTTCCCTGGCTGGTCTTTGGAGTTATTTACCTGGGGATCAATGAGTATCAGCTGATTGATTTCCTATATGTTTCAGAAGATGCATTTTAAAGGGTCAGCTGAGTTCGTGGAAGGGTATGGCGGGGGAGGGGGGGTAGGGTTTAAGTATTTACTAAACAAACATTCTCATTCCAATCCATCAAATGTTAACACTGTGTTTCCAGGACACACACACACACACACACACACACACACACACCCATACCACACACTGGTTGCGGGAATCTTGGTGGGCCTTGCTCTTCATCTTTGCCCTGAACCCAAGCCAAAGGTCCCAAGGAGACACTGCTGTCATTCATTCATTCGTTCATTCATTCATTCACTCAATCTTTTAAAAAATATGTATTAAATGTATTCTGTGTCCTAGGCAGATTAGTGGTGTGAGGGAGAGCAGAATCACTTTTGGGGCTGTTATACCAGGACAAAAGCACAAGTGCAGGCAGTGGAGATGATGCCTTAGGATCCAGGTTCCAGATTTAACACACACACACATATATCAGAGGCTCACCTAATTTGCATACTTGAATACACTCACTAGCTGATTTCAAGGGAGCCAAATGCTTGCGCACGAAGTATAAAATTAATGAGTTGAACTTGTGGCCATTGCATTCAAGATGAGTCACCCAAGACAGAGGTGGGGAGTTGAACATAACTCCTTTACTTTTTCCTACAGGGGAAAGGGTGGAATTCTGGGTTGGCTGTTCCTCACTGGAGGGGATCCTGAATCTACGACAAAATCAACATGTCAGTTATCCTTGGAAAGTACCCTAGTGATGTTATATTAAGAAAAAAGATCCCACCTTCCTGCAGGGAATTTGAAACCAAGATCAGGTCCTGTAAATAAACATCTAGCATTTATTGAGTGCTTATTACATAGGTGACCTTGGGCTTTAAAATGCAAGATATCATTTGATTTAATCCTTAGAACACTCTGCTTTTTGAGGCATATCCACGTAGTGTGACTTGCCCAGGGTCACGTAGCTGGTAGATGGCATTGCTGGGCTTTCTCTGAATGGACCTGTGCCTGTGACTGGTGGGCTCTGGGACACCTGGCCTGGACCTTCTCTGGAAGTGGGATTTTCTAGAACACATACAGCAGTTGGAGAGTTGAGGCTTCTGAGCCTCATGAACCATTCATTCCTCTTCTTCGGGTGGAGTAGTGTGCCGTGGAGCAGAGCCCTTGGCAGGGGGCGGGGGCTGCTTTCCTGTCACACTCCTCCCCTCATACCACTCTGGGCAGTGTCGCCATGCTCTGCAGTTTGTTCTCTCAGATTTGTCCATCCTGCAGATATTCACTGTGCTAGGTGCTGGGGACACAGCAGTGGACCCGGCATCCATGGTTCCTGCAGCTCTAGAGGGAGTCACAAGAGAGACACGGTATTTATCATTTCCACTGTGACCATGAAGACTGAAGGAAGAGGACAGAGGGCTGTGGGGAAGTGCCTCTTCAACTAGGTGGTCAGTGCTGTTCTTGGAGGATTAAAGGTGAGAAGGAACCAGTAAAGCAAGGGGTAGGGAAAACTTCCAGGCAGAGGGAACAGCATGTGCAAAGGCCCTGAGGTTGGAAGGATCTCGATGGGTTGAGGAGAAGAAAGAAGGCCAGGGTGGCTGGAGCTGGGTATGTACTGCTCCCGCAAAGAACAGTGCAGTGTTCTTTCTTTACCTGGGGAAGGAGACTTCTTCCAGCTGGGGCCACTCCCTCAGTTTGCTGTGAGCACGGCCTGTTGAGGGGCACTTCTGTTGAAGGGTGTCTACTGGAGGCTGTGGCCTTCTCTGCCATCCAAAGTCAATATCTTCCTTCCAAGTGGCCCTTGCCTCCTACCCTCCGTCCGTTCTTCTCTCTATACAATTCATTCATTCATTCCACAGATACCCACTGAACACCTACTCTGCGCCAGGCACGAAGTGCATATAAAGTTAGCTGCAAAGACAAAACTTATGTAAGCTCTCTTACATTTTAGGTTCTGTTGAGATTCACAAGTACTTCTGTGATGTCTGGCTCCCCTCTGCCCCCCACCCCAACTCTAGGGGGTGTCCCCTGACTACATAGTTCTCTTGTACTTTGTTTGGTTAGACTTGTTTATACTTCATGCAGTCTCAGAGCAGCGAGGGTAAAGCTCGAGTTTGCACCAGCATCTCAGAGTTCCCCTTTCTTCCCTGTGCATGGCCACGGTGGTTACATGCTTCCCTCCATCCCTTCCCACCTTTGTTCCTGAGTGTGCACCCATGTCAGGCAGTGTGCAGAGTTCTGGGGTGATGAGGGACAACGTCACCACAGGGCCTCTGCCTCCATGGAGACACCTCAAGTTTGTACTTGATTCAGGTGTCTTGGGATTTTTGAGGAGGTTCTCACCTCCCAGCTCATTCTGGGGGTCATGAACACCTTCCCCTTTCAGGAAAGGGACAGTGTGACAGGACAACTAGGTACTTGTTTATGTCACCTATAAGTCCAAAGAGGAGTTTTTGCTATAGAACTTGAAAGTATACATTTACATGCCTGGTCCTTTTGATTCATTACTTACATGATTACATTGGTAACTTTTAAATTTAATTTAATTTTTTAGTGGAAAATGAAGTATGTCCTGGCTCTTTGGATACTGAACTTTTCTTCTCTTCATTTGGTTTTAAATGGTTAAGTAAATTTCATTAAATAACTGTAAACATTCCAAATCACCCTGCATATATATCGTATTTCACATCATCATAACTTTGATGTAAAATATTAAAATGTAAATGCCTCAAAAGAAAAATTATGGAAACAAATGCATGACTTATTACACTTTCAGAAAAGTTGCTTAAATATTTCCCCTTCCTTAGCAAAAATCTCTGATGAATTACGAGAAAAAACATTTAAGGGCACTATAAAAAATAATTATTTAGAATAAAGGAACAGACCTTGGTAAGTGGTATTCCCCCATTTTATCTGTTCAGCTCTGTGAATATATGTTGGCTATTGTCCACTCATCAATTTGATTATTATAAAGTAAGCTATATCAGCATGAATATAATCATTTTAATTTCTAAGCTTTAGTTGGAATATTTTATCCAAGTATATAAATATAGCTCTAAATTTATATATACTTTATGAAATTTGAAACAACAATTCTTCCTTTTCCTTTTAAGAAATATTTCAGTCTATAGTAAATTTGTCTGGGAAGCATTTGGTATTTTATTTTGGTCTCTGTCATGCCTTTCCATGTGATTGTTCTATATTAATCTTGAAAAGTGACATAAGATTTCTTTTCCATAATAAATAGCAAATAATGTAATAATAACAAATGATAACTCTAATGAAAAAATTATATTTTTCTCCAACTAATAGAAGAGTGCCAACAATAGGTAGGATAAAATAAAATCAATATTTTGACACTGCTCTATTATGTCTGGCTCATTAATTTGGAGAAAACTTCTCTCTTCAATCCTAAATCACAAAGTGTCAACAAATAGTAGTTTTAATGTCTACTTTCATTCCAGTGCATTTAATGCTTTGCAAGTTATTTTTGGAGGAAAATGATTTTTGATTCTGCAGATGTATAGAGATTGCATTGTGTAGGTTTTTGTCTTAGGGAACAATGAAAAAGTTTTGCCATGTACTTTGTATTCAAGAGATAGTTCATTCCAAATTCCAATTCAGCACAATACTATATGGTTTTCATATAAATGAATATGTATGTATGCATATCTGTATATGAATATATATGTATATGTGTGTATATGTATATACACATATATGTATATATGTATATACATGTATATGTATGTATGTGTATATATGTATCATTGTCCTGTTTTATTTTCTTCACACACAAACACACACACACACACACACACACACACACTCTTTTTTTGTTTGCTTTTTTGGCCATGGGCCCCGGCAGGAAAAGCACCAAGTCCTAACCACTGGACCGCCAGCGAATCCACCCCACCACACACACAGAGTCTTAAAGGCCATGCTCATTCACATTCATTAATTTCACCCAAAGTTTCACGTAGCTTCCTCTTCTTTTAGAAGAATCTAGCATTTCTGATTTCCGAGTAGCGATTGTCAGTTGATTAAGGTCAATGCTAGCACTTATTCAGGCTCCTATTGACTGGGGCCACGTGATATGAGTGATTGATCCACCTTAGACACATGCTTGCTAATTTTCCATTGTAACAGTCCTTTTCACCTAGTCTATTCTTCCTTACCCCACGTCTTTCATACCCCACTTAAGAACACTCCATCCCGCCCCCCAGGTCCTGTGCTGTTACATTAATGCAGAATTACATCTCTCACTTGTGCAAAAAGTATTTGTATCACCGCTGCCTGTCCTCCTTTGTTTTCCTGAGATCACAAAAGCCTGGGATTTAGACTAGCAGATAATAACATACAGTGCAAATTATTGATGCTGCTTTAATTGTCTTATTGACAACTCACTTGAACTTGGAGAAGCATGCTAATATTTATCATCCTGTGAACTCATGTGCATTTTCTTGACTAAAGCCGTAATTACAGAAGAATTTCAAAACTCAGATGTCTGCCCGCAATGGCCTCACCTTTCCTCTATTTGGACAAAGGCTTCCAGACTGCTGCATCGAGGGAGAGCTCTCATCGTTCACTGCCCCGTAAGCGTCAGTGTCCTCCAGACGCCTCTCCCTCTAGGGGGTATGTGGCTAATTAACACCTTGACCAGCACCTGGTCAAGAGAGGAGGCAGAGATAGGACCCACCTGAGCGGTGGTAAAGAGGGCCGTGCCCATCCGGCCTCAGGGTTGCCCAGAGGTTTTTGTTTTTTGAAGAGACAGGTGTTTCTTTCCTTTTGGGAAATGCCCATAAAGAACATTAAAAGATTTAGAACAGGCTGAAGCTGAAATTGAGGCCACTGAGCTGACTAGGAGGTAAAAATCCAGTTGAGGAGGGTTTTGACAAGCTCGTGTTGATGGATGGAGCCATCATGGCCTTGCCTCGTACCTTGCTGTCCCCATCTCCCCTCTGCTCCCCATCATCCGCTAGGCTCTGCCCCCTGGCCTTCTCTCAGTTCCTTGGGTGCGCTAACCTTGATCACACTTGAGGCCTTTGGCCTGGCTATTTCCTCTGCCTGGAACGCTCTCGTCTGCACCCTTCACCTGGTCTCTTCTGCTTATCCCTCAGGTCCCACCGAAGGCCACCTCTTCAGAGAGGCTTTTCCTGGCTTCCCTCTTCCTCTACGCCACATTGCTCACCTCCTAGCTCATGGTCCTATTTTATTTTCTTCACGGGATTTATCTTAATTGATTGCATCGAGTGTTAGCATGCATTCTGTCTACCTCCCTCCTCTAGAACTAGACTCCCCAAGGCCAGGGCCCCTTCAGGCTCCTTGATGACTCTCCTTCCAGCACCTAGAACAGTGGCTTGCAAAGGCGGCCAATTAACAAATGCTTTTTGAAAGACTGCTACTTTCCCAAAGGAAAATATGTATTTGGGAGTTTATCCATGATCTTTGAGAACGATGTCATGTCATGCCATGATGCGCCCTTTGTTCCTGGTTAGAGATGGAAGCTGCAGCTGTGGCTTTCTCCGGACTACCAAGAGGTTGCCATGATGGAGATTCAGAAGGGTGGTTGTCTCTAGATAGAAAGTATGTCAGTGTTACTGCCAAGTTTCTCCCCCTTGTGGGGCATTGCTCAGTCGAATGTGTCTCCTCTGGCTTGTGTTGTGGCCATGGAGGCCTCTTCTCTCAAGCCGTTCCCCTGCCCGGGCCATCTCGTCCGAGGTTGGCCACGCAGTCTCCACCACGGCCTCTCCCTTGACATCAGTACGTTGGGCACGGAGAGCCCTCATCGGGGTCTTTGTCGCTGCTGAGAGCCAGCTGCGTGGGACCCTGATTAACACGGATAGAGTCGTTAGCGGCTCTGCGTTCACGTCTTTGGCAGCACTTGATGGGGGTCCCTGGGCAGAGGAGCCGTGGGGCCTGGAGAAGATGCCGTCTTGACTCCCTGATTGGTGAGGCGCTCATCTGAATGATGAGTGAGGTGGAGCCACCCCACTGGCTTCAACGAGACACTCGAATCACAGAGCGTGATTGCAGAAGGGGAGAGAGGACTTTAAACCTATGTCACACCCTGTTGCCCAAGTGACTGCCATCTTGGGGAGCTTTGTGAGGCTCGTGCGACTTGCAGAATCTATTTTCTGAAAGTGTTGGAGATGCTTGTCTCCTCCTCCCAACAAGTCAACAGCAACTGAGAATTCCACAGAAAAATAAAAGACGGGGATGAATCTGGGAAGGGCTGTCCCACAAGTCTCCATTTCCACCTGTTTGTCCCACAGAATTCTTCCACTGTATAAAATTTCTCCCTTTGACCCATGTTATTTGTTTACTCTGTGAGCTAAATGGAGTATCTTCTTCCCATGCGCATCTTTTCTCCTCTACTAGATTGCAGGCTCCCTGAGGACAGAATTCTCCTTTTCTTCCCTTGGTGTGTCAGTGCCTTGACAGCCACTAACTGTCCCCCACCCTCACCCCACAGGGTGTCTGGCACCTGCGGGAAGGGTTCGGGATGGGAGAGGGAAGTAATAAAACCTTAATAAAGAATTAGGAATGTGGGTCTTTTGAAATGATTTAGAATAATTTCCCGGTGAATTGTTTGTGATTTGATAGACCTCTTGTACTAAAAACTATTTGCTATCTAGTTGGGTGCTTTTTTCTTTTTCATTCAATGAGTTAGGAAGTCTGCTAATTGCTTAAAAACAATAAAGATCATAAGACTCTACGAGGGAGGCTTGAGACCACTACTACTCAAAGCCAAAACTTTTTGGGGGGTGAGGCTTTCATTGTGAATGGGTTCTGTGATCAGGTAAAATAAGAAATCCCTTGGTGTTGTGCCTCTTGGTGACGACCTGTTGTAATTAACCTCTAATTAAGGAGGGGAGTCCCGCCTCCCAGCAGAGGGCTGGGAGGAACCTGGCTTTTCATGGGATTCTGGCTTGGGTTTATTCACGTCTGCCTTCCAGCCTCTCTTCCCTGTGGCCTCCCAGTCGCCAGCGTCCTGTTCGGCTGCTGTGTTTCAGCTATTTGTTTGTGTGAATGCAAATATGTATTCATGAGGACCCAACTCTGTGCCCTCATGGCAGGCCAGTATACACTTCAGAGTCAAACGTAGGATGGAGGCACAAATCTGGGTCCTGGCCCTTGCTTGGTTAGTCACTTAGGCACCTTATGACCCCAGCTGGATCTGTTTTCCTATCTGTAAAATGAGGAAGGTGTGCCTGCCCAATCGCTCTCAAACTTAGCCAGATAAGAGAATAGTTTGAGAGGCTTGTTAAACATTCCTATTCTTGGGCCCCACTCTTGAGAGTTCAGTTTTGTAGATGGTGCTGATGTCCATGGACCCCAGCAGCTGGTCCAGGTGGCCGTTTCCAGTTCTGCTGTGGTAGTTTATGAAATAAATTTGGAGAAGTGGTTAAACGTTAGCAAACCTTATTTATTGTTTACTTGGTTTTCTCCAGGTTGTCCTAATTTGGTGACATTTTGCAAAATTAGAGAGTATTCCTGGCCACGATCACAGAAGTGATTCCAGATACTTATCCTCCTGAGAACCTGTCACTTTGCAGAGCAGGTGACAACATCAGAAGGCTCCACTCTGGGCAACAGTAGTCCCACAAATCCTTTATTTGGCCTCAACTTACTGAGACTTTTTTCTGGCACCCCACACATCAAAACTGGGCATAACTGACCTGGCCTATTCATGCAAGAGCCACATGTAGTGTGGTGGCTGAAACTTCGTGTTTGAATTCAAACCAGATAGAAAATAGTAGAAGATGACAAGGGAATTGTCACAATTTATCAACACATCTTTGATTTTAAGACCATATAGCTTCAAACAAAACAAAGCAAAACTAACAACAAAACAGAAAACCTACGAAGCTTGGATGGCTAATAAGTCTTCAAATTTCTATATGGTGAAACTGGGGAGATGTTCTTGAAAGGTCTAGCTGCAGTGAGTGTATATGCTCAGAAAGAGACTTCTAAGATTTCATCGTATAAACCACTAATTCCACATGAGTTAGAAATACTCTTCATAACTCCCTAATTGAGCAAGTGGGACAAGATGTTATTAATACTGCTCCAGGTGCATTTGACTTTTGACCTTGGCCAGCAGTGGTTCTGAGAAGCCATTACTTCTTATGCCTATTAGATTTCATCCTTTAACAAGGAAGACCCTTGAGTAAACGGTTGTCTATTTCTTTTGTCTTTTTAGCACCCCTCCCCAGAAGTTTGGTGACATTAAGCAGGAAGGACAAATCATCACCATGTGCACATTTCATATCAAATAAAAGAACTCACTTTGCAGCCAAATGTGGGTTTAACCTCTCCCATATCTTTGGTTGTGCATAATTAATGTACGGTTCAGCATTTGACTTTTGTGCTTTTCATACAGATTTAATCGTAAAGGACGCTCTGGGTCCTACGCTCACAAAGGCACATTCAGCTTATTTCGTGGGTTTTGCCTTTGGGCTTTGGGGATGCCCTTGCCTGAGTTTTCCTGAAGAAGTTGAGCTGTATGGATCAAATACCGTCTCCCTGTAACTGTTCAGCAAACGTTGATTCAGTGCCTAGCACTGTGCTCCTAAATGTTTGGAAATGAATGCTGCACTACAGCTGCGAATACTAATACCGATGCTTGAGACGAGGGGGAGGAGGGCAAGGATGCCACACTGCTCCACTGTGGCATGTGTTTTACGGGTCACTTCACGTGTATTTTCTCACTGAATCTTCAGCAGTTCTGTGAGGTAGGGGCATTGTCCGATTTTCCAAACAAGGAACCTGGAGCTCAGAGTGCCAGGTGACTTACCAAAACCCACGCTCATAGCAGGGGGCTGCGTCCCGGTGGAAATACCCAATCCCTGTCCATAAAACCTCTCTTTCCACTGTGCTGTTTATTTCGGGGCTGTGATTACTTAGATTTGGTCAAAGGAACAGAGAGGGAGCTGCTGGGTGCCCTGGAGAACAGCCCCAGCTGCCCTGTGCCTTCTTGGGGAGCGGAAGTAGAAGGCCAGGGGAGGGCCAGGGGAGCAGGTCACGAAGCCACTAGTCTGCAGTGCCTTCTCCTGGGGAAGCATCGAGCAGAGCGATCACCGAAAACAGTTCTCATTTATGCCCGCTGCTGGGAACTTTATGGGGGACATCCTTTAAATGGTTTCTTCTCTGGGCAAAGACAAGCACTTTCTGAATCTGCCCTCTTGCCAAGTAGATGAGATGTAAGAACATGTTTTCTATTGATTTTTAAAAGCAATTCAGGACCCAACTGGTAATAATAGGTGTGACCTGTGCTGTTTTCCAGGCAGTCGCAAGCAGCTCAGAGCCTTGTGGTGCGACTCTGATGTTTGGGATGTGCATTCTTTGAAGATTACTTCTAAAGCAAGGCATCCAAATCCTTAATTCACGATTCTGTCTATTCCTGTGGTGTTTACATTCCACCATGGCAGAAGATCACTGTAAAAAAGAAAGATGAAAATGCACTTTTAAAAAGGGCTTTCTTGTGCAGGCTTCCTTCAGAGACCCTACCCATGTCCCCTCTTGGTGATGCAGAGGTCTGTGTTTCATCTGCAGGGAACATATACATTAATGGTGATCTAAAGATTGGTCACATTGTTGTGACACATTTGAGCTGAGCTTTTGGGGCACCGAGCAGTGAGGAGCAGGCACTGGTGCCATTTTGGGGTGTTTGGGCATGTCTCTCTGGCATCTGTCTCAGAAGTGCTTCCATATATTTTGTTAAGGGGTGCTTTCTGCCCTTTGCTGGAAGTCGGTTCTGGAAGGGTCTTGGGAAAGTGGTGGTGGAGCTGATTGATTCGGCCAGTGAACAGAGCAGGGCTTTGCTAGGGCTGGGCGTGAAGAGAGGGGCACTGTTTGTACTTAGAGGAGTCTTTGAGCTTTGGTGCCTGAGAGTGAGAGGACCAGGTAGAGCCACTTGATTCCCTAGATACCAAAATGACTGTGTTTTCTCTCCTCTCTACACCCTCCCCCGTATGACTGAGAAGGTACTAAAGTGCATAGTAAATGGAAGGACAGAGTTAGTCTTGATTTTTCCAACCATGACTGTTTTGATGCCTTTTTTTTTTTCCAGGGGGACAGGTATCAAGTGTCAAATACTTAAAAACACAACTTAATTTTTTGGTTGTTGTTGTCTCTGAATTTTGGGGGAGTCTTCAAGGCGCACATGATCTGTCCATCATGTCACCCAGGGCTTTGGTTAATGGCCTCTCTTGATGAACATTTGGGGCCTGTCTACTCCCCACTGTCCCCCAAGTCAGCAGCACCTTGTCAGTGGGCAGCTGGGACCGCCTGATCACAGGGTCCTCTCTGGGGAACCTTGGGTGTCAGGGATCAGGATGGGCATAGTTCTATATGAGGCCCCATGTCTGCATGGCTAGAGGCCAACCAGAAACCATTTCTGATGCATTTTGAATCACCCATGAAGTTTTCTCTTCATTAAGTGCATAATTATGAAATGATGGTTCATAGTAGAACTCAAGACAAGATATGGTTATGGTGAGTGCAAATGGTCTTAGGTAAACGTTCAGGCTTTTGCATTTGTCAGTGCATGGACTCTCCCTGTAATATGTTGAGATAGCAGCGTATGAGCAGGAACACACAGGTGTCCGACGTACAGTCCCTGCGGCCCTTTAAAAACTGTCTCCTTAACATTTGCTGGCTTTTCAAGGGATGGGTTGCCCTTGAAAAAAGAACAATTATTAAATTCTTTCACCTTTAAAAACACTTTAGGGAGGGGCTTCCCTGGTGGCGCAGTGGTTGAGAATCCGCCTGCCAATGCAGGGGACATGGGTTCGATCCCTGGTCTGGGAAGATCCCACATGCTGCAGAGCAACTAAGCCCATGCGCCACAACTACTGAGTCTGTGCTCTAGAGCCCGTGAGCCACAACTACTGAGCCCACGTGCTGAAACTACTGAAGCCCGTGTGCCTAGAGCCCGTGCTCTGCAGTGAGAAGCCCGCGCACTGCAATGAAGAGTAACCCCCCCACTCGCCGCAACTAGAGAAAGCCTGCGTGGAGCAGCGAAGACCCAACACAGCCAAAGATAAATAAATTAAAAAAAAAAAAAAAAAACACACTTTAGGGAGTGCTCCCTGCAATTTCTGTTGGCCCTGGCTGGCTTTGGCCATGGACCACACCCCCAGTCTTCCTGGGCCTTGGGTGCCTCAGGGGAAGCTGAAGAAGGGCTCCAGGGCATGGAGGAGGCAGGTGCATGTGCCGCAGGGGGCCTGAGGTTTTGGCCTCTTCCATCTTCATCACGTCAATAGCATCCTTAAGGCCCATGAAAATTGACGTTGGGGTTTTTTAATGTGTTTTCTTAATGAAATAAGCTTGAGAGACACGTTCCTCTCTTTTCTTTGAGTAGACACGACCGTAAGCAACCCACGAAGCCTGTGACATCGACACTGGAAGCATTGGCAATTGAACATAGGTACCCAGAAAAATGGGAGCCTTTCCTCGTATATGGCTAAGGTGTTGAGATAGGATGGAGACCAAGACAGGTAGATTTTTGGTCAGATCCCAGATAAACTAACTTGGTAGTTTCCAAAGTTATTTTTATTGTACCTACATAGTAGGAACAGTAAAAGGGAAAGATTCTCAACTTTGGGAATATTTAGAGCATATCTAATTATTTTAAAAAGTTGCCGTGATTCTCATGAAAGTAATTTAATTTTAACTTCATTGACTTTGTAGTACTTTAAAGAAGGTAGAGAGTATTTTGAGACGATGATGATGAGCGATAGATAGTTGGAAAGATTTGGTATCAGCCACTGAAGCAGCACCCACAGTGCTCATTCCAGTTGGGACTTTTGCCCTGTAGGCAAATCCTCACCCCTTGGGAGCCCTCATTTCATCAGCCGCATAACCGCAGGGAGACCCTCCTCGTCAGATGTGTAGAGGGATCCTAGCTGGTGTTTCCAGAGGGCAGTATGAATGATAAATACTGTTAATATTCAGAAGCAAGAATTGATTTTAAAAATGTGCCTTTGATTCACTAATCTCTGACATTGAGACATTTTTTGAAGTCTGTTGCTATAATTAGAATTCTATAAGCCATTTTATGTCTCTATCAAAATTTTAAGAGACATAGAAAATTTAAGGTTCTTTGGAGCTTATAATTCATCATATCAATGCAAATCATTTTGCAGTTTGGGCTTCAGCGTGGGGCAGTATTTCGGGCCCAGGGACTCGATCTGTCATTGGGGCTGTATCAACAGCAGCCAGTCCCCGGCCCTGACCCTACACCGCAGAGCTTGGATTTTAAAAATTGCTCGTGAATTGTGTTTCTGCCTTGTTTTGATCTGTTCTCTGCAGCTGAAATGTGGGGCTGGATGATCAAGCGAGAGGTGAATGTGTCATTCAGAACCTGTGACTTCCCTGCCTATTGCCTGTGCTTGTGCGTCCTGGCTGGGCAGGGGTAGAGGGAGGGGTGGGGGAGCCTTGGTTTCTGGGGACATGTGGGGTAGCGCGACAGCTTCAGCTGGGCTCAGGTGAGTCACGGCTGCGCTTCGAGATGGGTAATTGATGGCATGTGGTCCGTGAGCCATGTGTGAGAGCCCTTCCTTAGTCATAGGGAAGGAGAACATGCATTGCAAATAAAAGCCTCATCAGATTAGTGAGTCAGAAAAGACGCTAATCCCAACCCGATGCTTAATTTCTACTTTTTTCCTTCCTAAAGCAGAAGCTGTTCCTGTTCTTTGAAAAAAAAAAAATCAGTTTAAAAAGGACTGATTTAACCACAATTGAAAAGGGGGGGGGGGCGTGTCACCATTGCACTATGACGATTAGCATGAAGATGAGTTGCACTTTAGCTGGGCTGAAACTTGTTCGTAACAGAATGTTAAATACTTAGTGAAAAGAAAGATTATGTCTATCTAGTTACACCATTCCTTGATATATGCTCCATGTCAGAGTGCCATTGTCTCCTGGGTAAAGACGGAGAGTTCAAATACCCACTATCTCTCCCCTGGTGCTCCAACTGCTCCGCTTTGAAGTTTTTATAATCCATCTGTCATCTTCTAGCAAGGAGGGCACATGTTCTGTACCACTCAATTACAGAATTCTCCTTTGCCAGCTCCAATGAGACAGGAAAGAATGTTATGGGTGGTTGAGAGAAACTGTCAGATATACTAAATTCCTAGGATTCATATGGACGGTGTTATTCCAGGGTAGGAACACAGCCCGCCTATTGTTCAAGTGCATTAGGGATACATTTGGCGTTGGGGTAGAGATCCTTTGATTTTTTTTTTTTTTTTTTCTTCTCTTCCGGAGTGTTGTCTTAAATTTGATTGTTCGTGTTTGGGAAAAGAAAAAAAAGGATCACTCAAACCTCCTCTGGAATGTGGACCTTCAAATGTGGATTGAAAATGTGACATTTGTTTTAGCTAACAAGGAGTCGGTGACCCAACTGTGCAGAGATTGCGAAGTATCGGAATGCTTTTGTTTCTGTGGTTTCACTTTAGTGAAATAGGATTTTACTTGGGCTTGATAGAAGATGGTGACTAGATACAGCCTGATCTCCATAGAAAGAATTTTCACCATCGTATGAACGGAAAGCCTGAGCAGTGAATGTTCCGCCATCTGGTGAGATCAGAGAAAGTTAGCCCTGGACTGAAAAGTCTTTAAAATGGGTTATTTTATTTAAAGACAATCTACCTTGGAGTGGTTAGTGTTGCTGGGTAGCATGTTAACTTCTCACTCATTGAGTCACGGGTGGTTAAATTCGTTGTCTTATGTGAAATGAGTTTGATGATCTCGGCTTAGCCTCTAGTGGGTATTAATTCACATTATGAAATATCCCAGAATAATTTAGCACCGTGTGGCATAATTTGCATTTTTCTCAAGATAGGGGCAATGATAGTGTCTGTGGATGTATTATTATTTTTTTTTCATTCAGAAGAAGATGGCTCTTCTTTGTGGCTTACAGGGTGATTGTTTGTGGGGTTACTATTATTAATTTTTTGGGAGCATATGGCTTAAGAGCTTGGGGTGGTGATACTAAGACATTCTAGCTTGGCACTAAAACCTAACAAGAAATATTTACCGAGGCATAATTACAGCTGAGCTGCTCTAGGATTTCATGGCCCTGCCCAGAGTTGGTATATCCTACACACATGTGCATTTTCACACAGGAGCACATACATGAGAGAACATGTATTAGGGTGGATGCATACAGTTTGGAGGACTCCACGAGTCCCACAATGTGTAAAAGGAATCTTTTCCCTTTACAAAACAGGAAGGTTTTCCAGAAATGCAAGATACTATTACATAATTAATTTAGTGAAACTTCTTAAATCTGATCTTCTGTTCAAACTAATAATGGGAAGATGGGGTAGCTCGATGTCATTAATTGAAATCTGGAGACAATAAAAAAATGTCTTTCTGCAGCTTCAATACAGCAGTCTGGAACTGTCGGGTCAGGCTGTGAACCAATTTTCTTCTCATTACTTTTGATTTTGGAGTCAATACAAATTTCATCAGTGATTGTAGGGTGCATATCCTCGTCTGCATGGACCCTGTCACAGGAGAATATGTGCACTCGGCTTAAAGATTTACGGAAAAGCAGTGCTGGTGAGTCAGGAGAGGGAGGAAGGGAAATGCTCCTTCGTGTGGCCGCATTGCTCGGGGTGATTGGCGGGAGGGAGACCCGGGGCTGGGGAGAGGGCGGGAGCCGCAGGCCTCTCCTGAGTCTCTGCAGGCTGGCCACCTGGTCGCAGCCTCTGCTCGCCTGGTTCCTTCTTGGGCAGCTACTCCTTTGCACCCCGTTCCAGACCGGTCTTTAGCTCAAGTTTTCCCTCTCTTCCACGTCTCCTCAATTTACAGATGTGGCGAGAGTATTCCTGCAGCACACCGAATTGAAGGCCCCACAGAAAGTTAACTGTAGGGAAGAGGAAAAAGGAGTCTCAACTTTGCAGGAGTTAGTGAAATTTCGAGAGCATCCTGGGCAAAGGAGTCTTTTGTGTGGAGAGGGAAATCCAGGATGTCTCGCACGATTCCTCATTTTTCCTGCATCCAATTTGCATCTTTGCAAGTCATGGGATCAGCCCATCTATCATTAGGTATTGGCTTAATTGGACATTTTTTACGAGCCCAGTTTGCTATTGATGTTAAAAGCAATTCGCAGAAATGCCCTTTCTTCATGATTCGGTATTGGCAATAGCGATGTATGTTTAATCACATTTTCCATGAGTAATTATCTAATTCACATGATTACCAATATAAAACAGGAAAATAGAATAGGAGCTTAACTCAGTCCTGCTTGGGCGGTGACACAGACATGCAGAGGGACCCGGGTGAGGGCAAATGTTTGCTGGCTCTGTTTTTCCTCTGTGATATCGTGGAGATTTTTATTAGCAACAGGAGCTCTCTGAAGCTGGGCATGTGTGAGAGAGAGGCTATTTGGAATTCTGTTATAATGCAGTTTGAGGTTCGCTCTGTCTGCTTGGGTTCTTAACGTTTGGGCTGTCCTTTCTGAAGATTTCCGGGAGACGGAGGTCACATTTTTTATTCATGTTGAAAAATATTCATTTATCAGTATTGGTGCCACTGTAAACAAGTGATAAAGTGACAACATTTACAACAGTAAAACTGACAGCATTTACTTTAATTTTCTGTCATTTTGGTAATTATATCAATCAAGACCCAAAACTAAAATGATATTTTAGCATGCAGTAAGAAATGAGGAATTCAGATCTTAAAAGACCATTACAATTAGCTTTGAAATGTTCGCCATTTTACCATAATTGTTTCATATAGCTTATATGTCTTCATTTACAGCCGAATATTCTGTTGATCTTTTATAAACAAAGTAGCACCCATCTGCTCCTTGAGACACTCCTGGCGCCTATTCATTGCAAAAATAATACATGTCCTAATGACTTCCACATATTTTGAAATCTCCCTTTTGAAATTGGTCTTGGCAGATTATTTGCAGGTACTTGAGTTGCATCTGTTTGCAATTTTGCAAATGCGGAAGACTTTAATGTTGAGCACTGCAAGAGGGCTATTTTAATCCTCAGATAACATTGGCTGTCATCAAAAGCCACATTTATCTTTTCGAAGGTGGGGCAAATGTTTAATGTTAAAAGACAGTAAAAGGTCAAGGCCAAGGCTGAGGTCTGAATATTTTCCTTTCATACGCCATGCCTTTTGTGGACTCTTCCTTGCATTTCTTTTCATTTAAGTTTTAGCTTAATACCCATTGCCAAGAGGATGTTTTGCTGATAAAATGAAAGATCAGGAAGAGAGTAAATCTGAAATAATTGTGAACTCCAGGCTCTTGGGCTCATTACCACCATGTGGCCAGCAGCTGACCAGCTTTAGGCCGACCGTGTTTACCGTGAAGAACTAAACAGCATGGTGCTGGAGGAGACCCTGGGCCTGGATGTCATTGCTGGCCTGCCTCCTGGGAGGAGCTGAGACTCTTTGGAGGGAAGGTGGCCACTGCGAGACCAGTGTATGGTCACCTAGCTGATGCCGCTCCTGGGCAGACCCATCTGCCGTCTGCACTCACAGAGTCAGGGTGAGGCTTGTTTCTTCTTTGTGCAAACTCGGGAGCCCAGAAAGCTGAGGTTAGGTGAACGTTATTTCCGGAATGCTGTCTTTGACCTGCTTGAGGTGGAGCGCATGGAGCGAGCGGTCTTGTCCCTCGTGCGATCGGACCCGCTCGGAACTGCTGCTGCGTGTGGCTCAGCTCTCTCCCGCTCCTGACCTCCCCCCGCCGCCCCCCCCCCCCCCCCCGTCCTCCCGTCCTCTCCAGTCCTCACTTGGTAGGGGTGCCACGTGAGAATAACCCGAGGGTCCTCCCTCTGGTTGCCGTCTTGGCCATGACTATCACAGGAAAGAAGGAGGAGTTACGCCACTTTGGCGGGTTAAATAGAAGTCATCAGCCATGGAAACGTTGGTAAATGCAAATAGGATAAACACTTTGGTGTCACGCACACAACCTACCAACCCAGTTCACGTCCAAGCCACCTCCAATGACTCTGGTAACAGAAGGGCTTTAAAACCAAAACCAGCTCCATCCTCTTAATCTGAGAGAAGAGCAAGCTTCATAGACAAGCAGATACAGCCCGGGTCTGAGGTTCACCTTCAGAGGAGGGATGAGGCGTGTGGTACTCCTCACGTTGCGGAAAATACCTTTGGGGCAAAAAGGGAGAGTATATGAGATGTGTTATTTAAAGGGTTACTTACTATTTCTCATCAGTTGGGGCCTCGGTTATCTCAACAGATTGGCGCCATTCAATAGATGTATGGTTTACAAATGTATATTTTTATGTTACTAGTTCTTTAGTACATAAGTCATGTAGAGTAATTTAAAAATTTTTATGTTTTTATTATTACATTGGAATAAGTACACCATTAAAAATATTTTAGGTTTCTGGTAATTTGTTTAAAGACAAGCAAATTACCTGAAACCTGTGACATTTCTGAGGGGAAATCTGAGAGAACCTTATAGCAACTCAAGCTCTCCTTTTTAATTTGATTTAATTTTTTGCAGGGGGGTGGTGGTAATGGTGGTGATTTTGCATGGAACAGGAATAGGCATCTGATGTCTTTGCTTTTTCTGCGTCATTTATATTCTGATGCTTTCACATATGGGTGATTACACCTTAAAGAGAAAAGACCTCACACTCTTCTGATGATCAAAAATTTCAAATTACCGAAGTGATACACTGGGGAGCAGGGATGCAGCTCTTCCCTTACAGAAAAAAGGCAGCAGCAGGGTTCCTGAGAGTACCCAGGGCAGTGATTGTCCAAGTGTGGTCCTGGCCCTGGGAACTTGTTAGGAATGCAGGTTCTCAGGCTTGCCCGAGACCTATGGCATCAGAAACTCTGTGGATAGGGCCCAGCAGTGTGTATTTTAATAAGGTCTCCAGGAGATTTGGATGTAGCTAAAGTCTGAGAACCACTATCTTAGGGCATGTAATATGGGAATGGCTTTTCCAAGACTAGAAGTGTATCCCCCCAAACCCACATGTACACTCTGGAAGCTTCCTCATCTCCTGAGGCCACCACAAGCCTTTAGATCCAATAAGCCATGCCATTGGCTGCGTAGTTTGCTTAAAATGCAAAAGGACAGATGAATGATAATTAGTTACTTTTCTCCTCTGCCTCTTTTCGAGTTTACTTGTTGGGATTTCTTTCTGAAGTTTACCACTTGATCATTAGGATATTGAAAATATAGAGGAACTCTGATGTCTTAATTACATTTATTTTAAACATGAATTCTGGAGAGTTCCATCCATCCATACTGCAACAGGTCAAGTGCAAATGTCTGCTTTTGGACTTTCTCATCCTGTCTTGTGTGGGGCGATGGGTGTTTCCCTGTCCAGGTTGGGGACCATCAGGGTGGTTGTCCACATACAGGAAATACCCGCATTTCATGGAGTCACTCAGTTGTCTGTTTAGACTTTGCTGGGTGGGGTAAGAGGATTCTGCTTCCCACTGCAGAGCTTCTGCTGGCATTTTTTTTTTTTTTTTTTTTGACAGAAAAATCCCAGTTGTGTGATCATGCTTAGGGGCCAGGAGGAGAAGTAGTGGTCAAGGCCAGCTCCATTGTCATGTGGGCGTTGGCTATTCTCAAGCAGAGCTTTCTTGGCAGTGAGATAAACTCCTGGTGGTGAGTTTAGGATAGAGTCAGAAAGAAGTTCGTTAGCCACTCACAGTGTTGCTACTGAGGGTCCCTCTCTAGGTTGGAAAGTGACAGGGTAAGGGTTCTCAGTTAGGAAATTATGCCCCAGGCACCAGCCATGGCCGCTATACTTAAGGCAGCGTTTGTAGAGAGTGAAGCCTCAAGCCCCCAGAGGGGGAGAGGGGAGACGGGTGGCCATGCCCTTAGTGCCCCGAACCAGTCCTGCTCCCGGGATGGACGGGAGACCCTCGGACCCTGGCCCGTCCCATTTACTCCCGTCTATGCTGTGCTTCCTGAGGCCTCTCCCGATGTGGCTCGCACTACATGAGACAATTTTAGATGATACGTCGATTTAAACTTTTAACAGTTGGGTATTTTAAGACCTATTAGAAGAATATAAGTAGCACATCCTAGCTGTGATTTCACAGACGTTATTGCTTAAAGGTGAGGCTAAGTTAAAAAAAAAGTGAGTTGCTTTAAAGTTAATTTAAAGAGTATTAAGTAAATAACAGTCCAGGTGGCACAAGAGACGGTGGGGATTGTGAAGGGGGTTTGTGGCTGACTGAGGTATGGAGACGGCTGCTGGGCGCAAAGGTAGCAGGTGCTCAGGGGACCCCCTTGGCCAGCCCCCAGGCAGGGCTCAGGCACAGCCTGGGTGCACGCTTTGTGGGTACAAGTCCCACCTACCCCTCGTGTTTCATGCTGCTCTTGGGTGCACTTCTGCGTCTTGTTGGCAATGCAATTACTGGCACTGTGGGAGGTCTGTGCGGGTTCAAAGCTAGCGATGAGAAAGCTGGTTCACCCCTTTTCGAGACGTGTGTTTAGTTTAGGTGGTGACGATGGTGTTTCATAAAAGAAAAACTCTGCCAACCCATTAAAGACAAGTAAGAACACTGAGCCCAGTGCCCCTCCCTCAGCAGACAGACCCCGGAGGGGCAGGCTGAGCTTGGCGCTTCCCTCCCTTCTGCCACGGATGCGTCCTTGAAGTCCAGGGGGAAAGAGGCAGTCACCAAACTATCCCACTGCGCCAAGTAGCTCTGGGGGAACATGCGGTCAAAGGGTAGGCTTGTGCTCACTCAGAGGCCATGGGGCATCCTTCCTAGTGCTTTGCTCTGGGCTGTGTTTTGCTTTTAGTGTTTCAAGGCTGTGTGTTGGGGGGACTATGAGAACGAGTGGCAAGACACCCCGTGCCCCTTTGCCAGCGCCCCTGCAGTGCCCTGGGAGGGAGGGCTGCACAGTGGTCGCAGGCTTGGAGCAGCGTTGTGGCCAGGGGCTGGCCATCTCCTTGTGGCATTTTCAGGGCTCTTGGTTGCTGGGTGCTCAGAGGGAGCCGGGGTGGGTGGTGAAGAGTGGAGGTACAACGGGGTTACTTCCCTGCAGTGGTGGAGGTGTGGTGGGCACCCGGGCTCCCTTTGGGGATGGGGCTGCCCGCTCTGCTGTGCTCACACGCCGCCTCCTTCTCTGCACCCAGATAGTTGGCTGGGGTTGGTTGATTCAGTATTTGAGGCTTTCTGGGGAGGACTCCAAGGAGGAGGAGATGTGCTTTCTGCCCTTGAGGAGTTTACCACCCAGATGAAGAGGCAAGAGCAACCCTGTGGGAATGACCTGTCAAAAAGCAAGTGTGCCAGGGCACCCTGGCAGGTGTGGGTGCACAGAGAGAGGCAAGTGTGGAGAGGACAGAGAGCCCCACAGTGTGGACAGGCGTGAGGCTGGACGTCCCCAGCGGCCCACAGACGGGCACGGCATGGATCCTGAGGAGCAGACGGGGAGGAGATTGGGAGCACGTACATTTCCCTTTTGGAAACCCCGCGCGTGGCACACAGCAGAGGCTCGATAAATATTCGTTACAGTGAACTGAATGGAACCAGAGCCTGGCCGGGTGTGTGAGTGCCAGAGACGGTCTCCAGGATAGTCATTTCAGAGAGCATTTCCTGGGTCCCTGCCCTGTCTCAGAGCGTGGACCCCGGGACCGAGCCGCAGCCCCTGCCTGCCCCCGGTTCGCCCGCGCTCTGGGGCCATCACCCGTGGAGTCGGCAGCAGGGCCCTCGGGAGCTCCTGGAAACTCCTGCTCTTTTTATTAACTCGGTGTCGGAGGAGTTGCCCATGCTGAGGAAGGAGGGGAATTAAAAATAATGGGGTGTGTGCGTATCTGTGAAAGTGAAGATATAAAGGTAAATGCTACCACGAACGAGGGTATTATTCTCAACCCAGTGATTCCAGTATTCTGTACGTTTAGGTCTTTTCTGAATCACTGCACCACTCAGTCTCATGTCAGAAATTTATTTGTGCTAATCAAATTTTCAGCTACTCATTCTGTTGCAAGAAATCTCCTATAGCCAAATTTGTGTGTGTTTTCATGTATTTATGGATTAAAATCAGACCCTGCCTTTCCACTGTTGTCTGTCTGTAACCAAATTGAAAGCTTTTCCCTGAATCTTTACTGAGGCAACTTTCTAGAAAGAAACTCCCAGATTGAGCTAGGCTGAAATTTAAACACACACACACACACACACACACACACTTCAGACTCACTGAAAAACTGCAAGAGAAAATAAGAATACCCAACAATCCAGACACACAGGAAAGAAACTTTCAGTTTTTACTTCCAAGTTTGGCAGCCTGGTGAACTCGAAACAGGTTAGCTATGAATAAGCATAATCAGATCTTTCTTTTTGTCCATATTTAATTCAAATGAGACAGCTCTGTGTTGACTTCTAATACAGAAAGGCCACCCACCATGGTGGTGCTCCCAGCCAATGAAGCCGGCTGGTGAAAGCTTTCTTAAATGGTGCTAATCAGCCCAGGGAGGCCTGCCCTCTATCCCCATCAGTATTCTATAATTCAGATGTGCTGATAACCTGAAATTGAATGTGTCAGGATGCAGACATGTGAAGGGAAGAGGGAACTCCAGGCTGGAGGAGCCGGGTGGCTGGGAGACAATGCCTGGGGGAGGGGGTTTCATACCCTCCCCTCAACCTCCCCAGGCCCCACCCCCATAGTTGTGTTTGTGTGTGTGTGTGTGTGTGTGTGCGCGCGCACGCGCGCGTGCGTGTGTGCGTGTTATTGTTCAGGGCCAGGGACAAAATGGAAGGTTTCAAATTCTGAAATATTTATAGGGAAGCTTCAGATTTTGTATATGTTAAATGAATTAACAGACATTTTGGCTGTTGAGGGGTGAATGGTAATTTGTGATTAATTTTTTTTTGAGCCAGGGCTATTTTAAAACGTTTCTCCCACTCTCTCGTACATGAGACGGACAGACACACACACCCACCCCAGTCTGGTGAGCACGTCTCACAGGAAAGTTTAACAAAAGAGTGGCTATTGTCACTGTCCCAGCCGGCAGCAGTACAGCTGAGGGTCAGTTGCTATTTCTATTTTAAACCTTGATTTTTGCAAAGTTTGTCTTTTGACTGTTCTCATTCTAATCAGGCTTAGTTAGGGGATCCGCTCCAAGTCCACACCAGGCTGTGAGGACAGAGAAAGATAAACCGGGGGGGATTAAACAAAAAGTTCTGCTCTGTCAATAGGCGTGTGTGGGTGGGTGTGGGTGGGGGGCAGAGACAGAGACAGAGTCGTTGGCCGGCAGTCATTAAACGGCCATTCCCTTAATTTCAAAGAAAGTGCGTTTTGTCATAGAGCTGTGTATTCTTCCTGCCGCTGTATTGGCTTCGCATGCGATTTGTTGGCTGTGCCTTCAAGGTGCTACCTCTTCAGCCTCCCCCTTGTGCCCATGACTGTGTTTTCCCACTGGCTGCTCCAGCCCTGCCATTCATCCAGCCCCTCGGTCCAGCCCAAGCCCTCCCCAAATGCTGGGGTGCCAGCACCGCCAACTTCGCTGCTACCAGGATCCCATTCCTCTCTGACTTTGCTTGTTGATGTCTTGATCAGCTCAGATGCCATCTTGTCTCTGCAATTCCCCCCGGGTCCTCTTCCAGCCCACGAACTGCAGGTTAGGATGAAGTGTTCCCTTGGCAGTTCTCTCTTTGTGATAGCACCTAACGTTCTCTCCTGGTTTGGAGACATCTGCATGAAACTTGTCTCTCCTACCATGTGGCGAGTCCCTGGGGGGCTGATTCGGTGTTGGGGCACCTCTGTATACCCCCGGGCTTCCTGGCACGGAGCTGGGCAGGTACCAGGGAATACAGCAGGAGGAGGCTGAATTGCTTGAAAATGTGTTTCTCGAGGATTCTGAGGTCCCTAGTTAGGGCTTGCCATGTCCAGAAGAAGGGGCAAGGAGAGAAGAGGCAGACTCAGAGTGGGCAAAAAAAGTGGAGAAATACAAGTTGCCTTTTTCACCTTGGACAGACCCAGGGTCGGCTCGTCATGCCCACCTCAGTCCAGGTTAGCTGTAGGTTGCAGGTCTGCTCTGCCGTTCAAGTGGGTGCTGCTTTCTTGGAAGCTCAGAGATGTTCTTTCTAAGAGGCTGCTCTTTCAGAGGGTAAGGAGAAGGTCCCGGTTTGCAGTTCCTCTCCTCACCCGCGTCACTGTCAGACTGACTGACACCATGCGGACTGCCATCCAGGAGGACTAAGAATGCTTCCCCGCAGTTTGGACCCAGTGGTGGCTTCCCCAAGGGAACACTTGGCATGTGTTTAATTATTCATTGGTGTTCTCGTCTGTATCTCCCTGCTCCTTGATTGTTTTGTCTTTCCCTAAAAATATTTATTTGAAATTCTGTGATCAAAGACTGAAAAAACAAAATAAAGCCGGATATTAAAATGAAAAAAGTTTTTTTAGGAGGTTGGAATGTCAAGATCACTTTTATTAGAAAAGTTTACAAGGTGAAGCCACAAATTATTTACGTAAACTTCATATATCAAGCATAATACTCCCCGCTGTGCTTCTGGTGAGAGATATTGGCTGGCGTAACCTGGATTTAAAATACTTTCTACTTAAGACAGGACAAATTTATTTTAATTAAAATAAACGGATTTTTCTTGATCATATTTTAACACACACATACACATTCACACACATCTGTGTTCCGAATTGATAAAGAAAGAACTCTGGTTAAATAATCCACTTTTGTCTGACAACGGAATCCGTTATAGAGGTGCAAATATGCAGAAAGCTATTTGGAAATGCATCCTAGTAGTTGTCAGGTTTTATTATGCAGGAAGGTGTCATGTTTGTTACGAAGCTGAGTGCAGATGGCAGAGTGGAAGAAATGGATCACTAATTTTAACAATGATTAATGAACAGAGATAGAAAATGAATTACATTGGACTATCGGAGGCAAGAAATATTTTTGTGAAAATTTTGACTCATCTGCTGTGCTGTTCTCTGCAAATTATTTTCAGAAATTCTATATGTTGTCAACAGTTGACTGCATTTTCCATTACTGTCTATTTCTGTTCTTAAGTACTTTTGTGTTATTAGAGATACATAATTTCAAAATACCAATACATTCCTGATTACTTAGAGAAAATATATGTAACAGTGTGACTGTTCCATAGACGCTAGCCATAAAAGTCCTGTTTTATAATAATCTTTCATTCTTCCTCATTTTGTCACTACATTAGGAATGTTTGATAAAAAGAAGAGGGGGTGGGGGTTCTTCTAGCACATGCAGAATAAAGAAAAAATAGAAGTGAAGGTAGCAATAAAAATGTGGTCTGGTGGCTTACTGTGGTCTTAAGCTGCTGCCAGCCGTGTCCTTCTTTGTGTCCTCTGCCTGGCATCGTGGGAGGCTGGGACCTGCCCGCTCTCAGGAATTAGCCTCGGTGGGCCGTGGCCCACCCTGTCCTGTCTTCTGCGGGGAAAGCCCCAGACATCCTGTGACACTGTCTTCCTTCAGACACGGGAAGTTATCACCAGTTCTTGAAGTAATTTTTTCTTCTGATACACCCATACTCTAGTCCTATCTCTCTGTTCCAGTGACCTTGGTATTGATAGTGAGTTTTCATGGCCTCGTTTCCTTCATCAGCCTTATCAGCAGTTGTGTGTGTGTGTGTGTGTGTGTGTGTGTGTGTGTGTGTGAGAGAGAGACAGAGAGAGAGAGAGGTCTGCAAATGAATACAGTTTATTTGGTTATGATTTCTGTTCTTGGCGATAGGCACACGTATGTGATATCTCATATGGAAAAATGGATAGTGATTCTTTTTCCCCTCCATCCCTCTTTTTCTTCTTCTTCTTCTTTTTTTTTTTTTTTTTGGTAAAGATATTAACCATCTTAAATATGTTGGCTTCAAGGCATCTTATTTTCTTGAGATCCTCAGCGATTGAGAAATGATCTACTAGTGTTTGGATCCTGTATTGTAATTGGTAGGCACTTAATTTCATTCATCAGGAGCCAGTGGTGACATGAGTAAATGTCAGAGTCAGCACTTCAGGATACTTGCAATTTCAGGGCGACCCAGTCATAGCTTGGCCTTGTCTTGCAGCCCATGGTGGCATTCACCTCTCACTCACCGCTCTTTAATCCTTGGCTTGGAGACTTATTTGTATTAAAACCATACAGTATAGCCCCTGAGCGTTTCCGACAACTCCCCAGTCTTTTCCCAAGAGTGATTCTCCCAAAATAAGAGGACAGCGTGCTTCTGGGCCCTCTCAGTGAGTGCTGGCCGGCCAGGATCTGGCTTTCACACGCGCCTGAGCTGCCTCCTGAGAGCTGCCTCGTGTCTGAACAAACGGACGATCTATAACTACTTCCTCCTCCTGCAAATGAGCTTTCCAAGTTTCCAACTTGACTGTTTTATTTATGCTCTTGACCTGCAAAAACAAGCAGGCTGTTTAAAAAGCAAAAAGTACTTCCCATGATTAGAGTACTTAGAGTTGAAATAAATTGCAGAATGAAGAGGACATTCCTCGTCGCTCCTGTAGAAAATGTCGTGGAGGTTTTGCTACTTAAGGATAGTCTGTGGTTCTACATGTCAGGGTTTCCCCTGTCTCACTGGCCTTGGGGTCCCCAAGGAAGGATTCATGTGTCTTCCTCTTTTCTTGCTTTTAGGTGGTGGAATAATCCTAGTGAACATTTAAAGCATGTTTGCAAATGGTTCTAAGTCAAGTAGTTTGCATATAATTATGGTCCTGATGGGAAAACACTTTGGAAAAACAACTAGTGATACAATGCAAGTCCTGCTCAGGTTACATAGCATATGCTAAACACTGAGGAAACACACACAGTCTTTAGTGAACAAGGTAGGGAATGCTCCAGGGAGCCAATTTAGAATGTGACTTAAGGCGAGCGTGGCTTTTCGTGTCTCTTTCTTTCGGCAAGTGTGTTGAGTAGCGGTGGTCTCTGGAATTCTCTGTAAGCCCACTGCCTGCCTGGGGTGGCCACCTTGCACAGGTCTGAACGAGGTGGGTGTCCGGAGAGGGGTGTGTTGGGTGTTCTGACCCAGTGCGAGGCTTGGTGGTGCTCGGCTAGATGCTGCACCGCGGATAATTGAGCAGTGTGAGCCGTGGAGCGTGGGTAGGGCACCAGCGGGGAGGGAGGGAGAATGCTACAATTCACGGATGGAGAGATCAGGAAGAATAAAAAAGAAATTGTAGATGATCCACTTAAGAGACAAGAGACTCCTAAATAGAGAGCTGTCTCTATGATTCATGGTTTGGGTTGCCTCTGAGGTGGTAAGTCAGGTGGAGGGGCACTCTGTAGGAATAATTTGAGGGTGCTTGAGATTTAGACATTTGGATCTGAGCACTAGGTAGTGAGTTGGCGCTCAGGTTATGTTTTCCTTCGTATTGAACATCTTCTCGTTATTTAACCTGTGTATGTTAATGTCTGTGTGAATCTGGTTTCTGGCTGAAGTCAGTCCCCAGCCTCTCCTCATACATGGAGAGATGCCACAGCTTGGGGTCTGTTGGCGTGGCCTGCACATGGCCATCGGTGGAGGCAGCTGGCTCCACTAGCTCTAGAGCGGAAGTCGAAGGCAGTCTTGGTCCGGTTGCTTCTGGCTTTCCTACAGACAGCTGTTTGTCTTTCCACAGTTGTTGTCAGTCTTTTGTTTCGGTTGTAATTACCTTCATATTGATCTGAATTCACTCATCAAATCAGACCTGAAGAGTAAAATCATTTGAAAAATTATTTTAAAAATATCTATTTTAATGCGAGAATTCATCCAAGCCAACAGATGGGGACAAGTACCCACCCACACGATCGTTTGGCCACAATTGTTGGTATTTCCAGGGACCGCAAATTTAAATGGGCGACACCCCGGCGTGCAAACACAAGACCCACATGCCTACATTCTGCATTGATGCCAGTCTCTGGACACGTGCTCTCAGTGTGCCATTTAAGCTGCCAACCCTAGGAATATATATTTAAGTTAGACTGAATTGAGTAATTATAATAAAATGGCCTATAGCGTGAGCTGGAGTATATTCAAGATGTCTGTCATCCTTCTATTACCTCAGGTAAATAACTGATTGACCTTTTTGGGGCTCTGATACTTTACTAATCAGAACCTGAAATCTGTATAACAACACTTCATTTACTTGATAGACAAAAGAACAATTGCACTTGAAGTAATGTGATTTCTAAATAGACACTGCCTGTCAAAAATAAATGCATTAGAAGTAAAATGTAGCTCAAGGAGACAATTAGCAAACAGAGGTGACACCGTAAACAGGTGCACCCATTATTCCCAAAGCTTGTGGCAATATATTCGCGTCTTTTAGAGTGATGGAAGATCATGTGACGGTTTGGTGAATTATCTATCGGTATGATCTGACTGATGAAGCCGCTGCTGTTGCAGATCATTTAAAAATGCATCTCACAAATTACATGGTAGCTGGGAAAAATGCAGGTTTTTGTTTTTTTTTTTAAAGAACAATGCTTTTCTAGAGCTATGTGCTAGATACGTAATTTTTTATTTGAAAAGATGGAGACCATTTCATTATGCTGGGTATACAGTCGGTTAAGGTTGTGCAAATTCATTACAATGTTTGTTAATGTATAAAACATTTTCCATTCTGGTTTTAGTGACATTGGGTTTTTTTTTTTTTTTTTTTTTTTTTTTTCTTTTTTATAATGTGCTGTTTCTGAAACATCTGCCATTCCTTGTTACCTGTGGGCAGAGGAGAGAGAATATACTCTTCCTAAGAATGTTTATAATATCTTTACCAAAATGGAAAGGCTTGGAAGATGAGAAGGAAAGGACATTTTTTTCTTTTCTGTGAATTGTTAGGTTTGAATTTTCTGGAATAGGAACTTTACCATGAGACAGGCAAGGGGGCCTTTCACTGGCTGCTTGGTGGGACAGGCTAAGAAGGACTAGATTTTCTCCGGGCCTCTCTGTCCCCCTGCAGTGGGCTGTGCCCTCAGAGTCACACTCCTGGAGACTTTCCCTGTTATTTTTCATCTGTCAACTTTGCTTTTTTTGTTTGTTTTTTTTTTGCTATAGCATGCAGAATACTTGAGGGACCCATGGCTTTGGCAGTTACTGTTTCTTCTTGTTACTAATTCTTCTTGTTACTATAAAATCACAGGAAGACAGTGTGAAATACTTTACGTGGCCTCCAAATCGGTCCGCCCTTGAATTTTCATGGCCTTCTCCAGAATAACCAGTAGCGGGAGCTAAACTTAATGTGGATTGAGAGGTGACAGTTCAGTAGAACAGCAGCATTTTGATGGCACCCTATGCCCAGACAGAGACATGGAGATGACACCACGGTTCTGTTGAATTTTCGAGACACTCTCCACATTCCTGCTGGTTTCCGGGTGGGAGGTGGCATACGCCCACTCTGCACCTCTGTCTGGCTCCTTATCCTTTTCAGTACTTTCTGAGGCATTCATTCAAGTTTCTGTCTTGGAGATGAAGGAGCAAGGATGGGGCCTTGGGGGCTGCCCCACCTGAGGAGTGGAAATAGTTCGGGCAGCTCCTTTCCCTTGCTGTCCAGAAGATGGGCCCTGAGATGGGGGTGCAGGCCTGGCTGACCTGCTCTGCTCTGGAGACACAAGTCAGTTCGTCTTGTGAGTTGAGCCAACAGGAAAACCACGAGAAGTGGTACACACAGAAGTACAAACGGGCCAGCCAGTGGGGTTTGTGCTACGTGCCCAGCGCTCTTCTCCAAGGATTGCCCGAGCAGCCTCTGTGGGAAGCGTTTGGAGATCAACTCATCAGAGAAGTGGTGGCCAGAAGGCTTCTGAAGGATCCGAAATCTCTAAGCATTGGAGAGGTTTCCTGATTTGCAGACATGGAAATCCTCCAGCCAGGAAAGAGCAGTTCCCTATGCTTCCTGAAAGCTGTTCTTTCTCTTTCCCCTTTTAAATTAATAGACTTTGTTTCTTAGTTTTAGGTATACAGGAAAATTGAGCGCAAAGTACAGTCCCTCCCCACATTTTCCCCTATTGTGTTAGTGTGGTACATTTGTTATAGTTGGTGAGCCAACACTGATGTATTATTATCAACTAAAGCCCATAGTTTACATTAAGGGATCCCTTTTCATGCTGTACATTCTATGGGTTTAGACAAATGTATCCACTATTAGAGTTTCATATAGAATAATTCCACTGACCTAAAATCCCCTGTGCTTCACCTGGTCATCTCTCCCTCCCCCAAACCCTGACAACCACTGATCATTTTACTGTCTCCTTTGTTTTGCCTTTTCTAGAAAGCTGTAGAGTTGGAATCATACAGTAAGAATCATACTTCTAAAACTAGCTTCTTTCTCTTAGTAATATGTCTTTATGGTTCTGCTATGTCATTTTGTGGCTTGATAGCTCATTTCTTTTTATGGCTGAGTACTATTCCATTGTCTGGATGTACCACAGATTGTTTGTCCATTCTCTTATTGAGAGACATCTTGGTTGATTATGCATTTTGGCAATCATGAATAAAGCTGCTATAAACATCTGTGTGCTGGTTTTTGTGTGGATGTGTTTTCAACTCTTCTGGGTAAATACCAAGGAACATGATTGCTGGATTGTATGGGGAGGGTATGTTTAGCTTTGTAAGAAACCGCCAAACTGTCAAAGTGGCTGTACCATTTTGCCTTCTCACTAGCAATGAATGAGACTTCCTGTTCTATAGCTTTGCATTTGGTGGTGTCATAGTTTTGGATTTTAGTCATTCTAATAAGTGATGGTACCTCATTATTGTTTTAATTTGCTTTTCCTTAATGACATATGATGTCCAGCATCTTACGTGCTTATTTGCATCTGTAGATCTCCTTTGGTGAGGCATCCAGGTTTTTTTGCCCATTTTAAGTGGGCCGTTTGTTTTTTATTGTTGAGTTTTAAGAGTTCTTTTTATATTTTGGACACCAGTCCTTTATCAGATATGTTTTTAGCTAAGATTTTCTCCCAGTATATGGCTTGTCTTCTTCTCTTGATGTTTTCCCTTTGCAACACCTGTGGGAACTCAGCCACCTCAGCCAGTAGCCTATATTCTCATAGGGCCAAACAGAGTCTTCTTACATTTGGGACCTGAGGTTTCAGGACACGTGAAATTAAAGATGCACATGCAGTATGTCTTCAGCTATGGTCATGACCTCACACACACACACACACACACACACACACACACGCACAGACATGCACGGAAAAGAATAGAAAGAAATACACCAAAATATCGACAACAATCATACCAGCTGATAGAATTATGTTATTTTTTCTTTGTACTAACTCGATGTTCCAAATTTTCTAGAAGTGAGCACATATTACTTGAATAACCAGTTTTATAAAACTAAAAGTAAATGAACTGAAAAAGGCAACACCTGTAAAGGAGATCCCACAATGGTTCAGGTAGAACTTGTGTAACTTTTTGATTTCAGAGAATATCTATGGAACCAACATTTCAAGTGATATTGATGATGATACATTTTCTCTAAAACCCTGCTTCAGAAAACAAGTGAATTTTTATGATGGCTAAATTCGACTGTCAAAAGGCCTGATTTTTTGCTCAGGCTGAAATCGGCACTATACAATATAAACATAATGCAAGCCACACATGCGAACCTGTATACAACTTTATATTTTCTATAAGGGAAAAGAATATAAAAAAATAATGTGTATATATACATATATATATATATATATATATATGTATATATATATATAAATATAAACTGAATCACTTTGCTGTACAGCAGAAATTAACACAACATTGTAAATCAACTAAACTTCAATTAAAAAATAAATAAAATAAAATAGAAACAAAACAAAACAAAAAAAGTTTTCTAATAGCCACATTAAAAATGGTAGAAAGAAACAGGGGAAATTGATTTTAAGACTAAATTTTGTTTAATTCAGTGTATCCAAAATATTATCATTTCAACATGTAAAAAGTATAACGATATAAATGAAACATTTTACATTTTTCCAAGCGTGATGTGTATTTTAGGCTTAGAGCACACCTCACTTTGGGCTGGCGCATTTCACCTGTAGGAACTTGTGGTCAGTGGCTGCCAAGCTGGACAGCACAGCTCTTTGTGACGGCTGAATATTCAAGCATTATTTGCCAGGCAGAGTACAGAGTACCTGAACAGCAACATCACTCGCAGAAAGTATAGAAGGAAGAGAAAACAGGCACTTTGTGCTTTCCAGTTCTTTCACATTTTTCCTTCAAGATAAGCTACTTCATAGATACCTTGTGATCTGATGATGATATGAAACGTCTTCTGTAAAGGGATAAATATTTTTAATTCATGTGGTGATACAATATACCAGAAAGCATTTACAATTTGGGGGACTTTTTTTCTTCTTTTGCATACCTCCCACTCTGGGGGACACAGTTGTCTCAAATTTGCCATCCTGTAGAATCTTTTTTTGTTTTTGAATTTTTGAATTTTATTTTATTTTTTATACAGCAGGTTCTTATTAGTTATCTATTTTATACATATTCCTGTATATATGTCAATCCCAATCATCTTATAGAATCTTGAGCTGATGTGGGCTCTGCCTTCTCATGGATGGGATGAGACTGGGGCCAAGTTGGGCAAAAACATAGCGGAGAGGGTCAGGCACTGGCTCTCAGAGAAAACAGCCTCCAGGAAGAGCTGGGGTGCCGTCCTGCACCGGTTCAGGCTCTGGGACTCCACCAGCGTGGCAGCTTGGCACCATGCCCAGTGACGTAGGTCTTGAGCCTTGTGGGATGTGTGTGCATCTGGTCTGTGCCTCCTAGCCTGAGCACACTAGCCTAGAGGACAGGTTCTCCTTCTCTGCCTTGCCCTGGGTCGGAATCTCCCACCTTGGGGTGAGGAGTAGGAATCCATGTGCAGAATGGTGCCAAGGCGTGGGTGTGCTCCTGAGGGCATGTGGGGCCATGGGGTGTCTCTGACTAGTGGACACCAGGCAAGCTTGGCTGCTTTGGAGATGGGGCTCTCCAGGGTCACGGGGGAGAGATGTTGCCTGGTGCTGGGAGACAGTGGGGCACAGTGGCTCCCACGGTCATGAGCTCTTAACCTTGGGCAAGTTACTTCGTGCCTAGTGCCTCAGTTTTCCATCAGTAAATGAACAGGATAATGGTACCCACCTCACTGGGTCGTCATGAGGGTCAATATTGTCATGAGGGACTCTGGCTGGTACATGGTAAGTGCTCAATACATGTCAGTTGTCACTCCTATGAGTTCAGGAATGGTTAGGTCAGTGAACAAATCCCTTCAGAAGTGGTGTGTGTGTGTGTGTATGTGTGTGAATGTATTCCGGCCGTTTCCTGGACTGTATTTCTTTAAGGGCTCATGCACTCCTATCTCCTTCCTGCACCATCAGACTGGACTGAATCACCAGCAAGGATCTCTTCCTTCTCCCTTCACTTCCCCTCTCTCCTCTTCTCCTTCTCAGGGCTGTTTTGACTATGAATTAATTGTAGGTTGGGGGATTTGCAAGCAAAAATCAAAGCCAATAAACTTCAAAAGGACGGGGAGGACCAGGGCCACCGGGAGAGTGCAGAGGCTGACGGGGGCTCTTGGGGCTGCGGGGTGAAGTGGTGGGGGCTTTCCATGTTCCTTCAAAGGGGACACCAAGTGTTTCAGATTGTCACTTAAAAGCTCAGATGCGAAACTTTGGAAATCTGGGTGAGAGGCAATGGTTTCCAAAACAGCTATTTTTATCTTTTGCCAGCAAGCATGAGCCCAGTGGAACGTAAAGTTAAACTTGGAATTTCTTGGCAAGGGTTAATAATCAATGTAGATCTCCTAACAAAGGAGATGCTGCCTTATTATACTGGGAAAGTTTTTTTTCTTAACTGTCAGTGAAGCAGTACTAATTATTACTCCAGTGTAAATGAGGTCATTTCCTATTAAGAGAACAAAATGCTTAGCCTCGCCTTGCCAATTCATACCAACTATTTTTCACACATACTCAGCTTTTTAGTTTTTTTCTAAATTTTGATACAATCCATTCATTTGTATTAGAAAAGTGTAAGCCATCGCAATAATAGTTGCCCATGATTACCCAGATGAGCTTTTGTGATGTGTGGGTTGTTTGAATACCATGTGTTAGTTATGGAACAATTAGGCAGCTGAATGGATCTTTAAAACAATCAGATACTTTTATCTCACTGAAAAAATACATTCCTTGGATGTGTACTGTTAAACCGTAAATTCCGGGGAACATTAAACTCACGTCACGAGGAGAACTTTCGGATATATGTTGATCAAGGACAAAAAGACATCCAAATATCTTGTCTTCATGTTTTCATTTTTTTATGCAAGCAAAAAGATTTAAGGAATATTGTAGCAAACAAAGGGTAATTGTTTTAGCCCAGATGTTGCTTTTGCACAACAAGCAGGTTACAATGTTCCCACAGAGCTGATGAGCCCAATCAGGGAAATGATTAAAAATTGATTTTGTCCCTGTAATTACAGTATGTAAACTACTTAGCTTGGATTGCAAAGGAAGTGATTTTCTAATTACGTATATACTCTGGTGTCTAATGATTGGTTTTTTGAAGTAATGAAGAGAGAGCACTAACGACTCCTTGGTGTTCTGTTGTTTAAGAAAGACCATCTTTAGAGTAAGCAGCAACAGACAAAGAGTTTAAATTGAATTTTCAACACTGTTAATGTGCACATGGATTTGTTTATTAAAGAGACAGGGAAGTAATTTGATTGGCTCTGAGCATCTTGGCTTTTTTTTTCATGCTAAAGCATGTAAAAATACATGCACCGGGTCGCAAGCTGATGGGAAGAGCCTCTCCACTCCTTTTTTATCATCCCAGCACCCGGGCTGATATCGCGGGCTCTCAGGTTCCTGTGAGCGTCTGATGTCTGTGTATCCTGAAAGCATTTAGATCGAACAGGTATCAAATAGCTTCTCCATCAAAGTTACCTTTGTTTTAAAATGAAAGAAGAGGCTTCCTTTGGAAGCATGTCTCGGCAGCCCAACGCACTCCGTGTTATAATAGTTCAGTTGTGTCCTGTGATGCTGGGCTCTACATCAGGGTGGCAACTGCCACCCCCCACCCCAAATGTACGTGCACAAACACACAGACACATGCACACACACTCACACAGGTGCCAGCCCTGTATTTGGAGGCCCGACTGCGGTGGGTCAGTTGTGGGACCCCCTGGGGTGGGCTGATGGGGGTTCAGGAAAGAGCTGGCTGAGTTCCGAGTGTTCCTTCTCTGCTGTGAGACACTTTGTGGCTGTTGAATAACAGCTCCGCAAGCACCTGTTCTGGCAGAAGTTAGAAGAGGGCAGTGGCTCCAAGGTGACCCCGAGAGCAAGCGTGTGGCGAGGCCAACAGATCAGGACACACTGCCATTGAAAAGATCTTTTGTTACTCATAGTTCCTAAGGGGAGGGGGCACGCCGTGCTATGCAGTGCTGCCCAGGGGAGCATCAGGGTTGGTCAGGAAGAAGAAGGAGCAAGGGGAAGTTTGGTTTCCAAGAGAAAGGCACGGCAAGGCAGGGTAAGCAGACTTAGGATTGGCTAGTCAGATAATTTTAGTAGGCTCCGGGACTCAGGGGCTGTCTCCGGTTGTCTGGTACCTGACCCTGGGGCAACTAGGGCAGGGGGACAGTGGTCCAGAGTGTGAGAGCCTGATGATACAGGAGGTTGTTGGGGCATGGGCTCTGGATTGGTTCGTTTGCAAATGAAAGATGGGCTCCCAGGGGAGTCATTTGCTATCTCTGGGAATTGGCTAGTTCTGGGAGCGGCTGTCCCTTCAGGGTCATCAAGGCCCCAGATGTCAAAGCATCAGAAACATACGGTTTACTGCACCTGAGCCCTGGGTAAGGGCTGATTTGGGAGTGGTGATCTGTGCCACCAGAGTCGCGGGCCAGGATGAGCACAGGGTGACTCTGGGCCCCCGTTATACCTGACGTCCTACTTGGCAAGTCTCACTGGCCCTACACAGAAGGCATCCTGAATCTGCTTGCTTCTCCCCATCACTGCGGCTCTCAGCCCAGGTCAAGTCAGCCTCCTCTCTCACCTGGACAACTGCAGCAGCCTCCCCAGTGCTCTCCGTGCCTCCACTCTGGTCCCCTCTTGCCTGTTCTCCCCACAGCAGCCAGAGTGATTCTTGCACAATGTAAATCAGACCGTGTTATTCCCTTGCTCAAAACCCACCAATGGCTCAGAATAAAATCCATGTTTCTTACCGTGCCTGCTGAGGTATTTGGATCCTAAACAGCCCGCCCTGTCCCATTTTCCCACGCAATGTCCACGCCCTGGCTCCATTGGCTTCTTGCTGCTCCTTGAACACACCAGCTCCGTCCTACACCACGGCCTCTGCATTCACTGTTTGCTCTGCTTGTAAGATTCTTCCCCAGCTGTTCACAGGGCTCACTCCCTTACTTCCTTCTGGTCCCTTGTCAATGTCACTTTTTTAGCGCGGTCTCCTCTGATTACCTTATCTAAGGTAGTCTGTCATTGTCCGTCATTTTCCCAGCTTTATTTTTTCTTCTTAGAACTTATTATTCGCTAACGTTATATTTTACTTTTATTTGTCACTGCTCACTGAGACTTAAGTTTCACACAAGCAGAAATATTGCATACCACCGGGTCCCCGGAAGCTAGAAGTTAGGAGACACGGGGGGCACTTGACAGGTGAGGGGTGAATGAGGGGCTCAGTCCCTGAGGCTCTTTCCCAGCTAGCTTTCCTCACCAGAAAGCCTCTCCTGTTGGGAACTTATGGGGGTGGTGAGGGCTGTCGCTGGGGCTGTGTTCATCCCTCAGAGTCTCGGAGAAGGAAAGGGAGAATCACTCAGTGCTTTGGAATGGAACTTCCAAGTCCATTCAGAGGAGCCACCGTTTTTTGGGGCAGGGTCCTTGTCCCTAGTGGGTCTGGAGAATATTAAGTACTGAGCTGGGAGGGGCACCCAGACGCTCGGAAGGGGTGATGTAGCCCCAGGTAGTGTCCCCTGGAGAAGAGGCTCGAGCGCCCCTCTGTGTGCCCCTCCAGATGGAGGAGAGCCCGCTGCCCAGGAGAGCAGGTTCAGAGGCCTTGGCCCTGGGCGACTGGGGTGTAATGTTCAGACAGCTCCAGACATGTCTCCTGTTAGCTGCACCCTTCTCCAGACAGAGGGCTGAAGGAGTTCTGCTGTCTCTGTCTCTGAATCCTTCTTTCCTAACTCTTGTCTGGAAGGAAAGCAGTTGATGTCCACTCCCATCTGCCCCGGACTCCTCAGCAGACAGCTCTGCTTCTGCTGCTGGGCCTCCAGGTGACCCCTGGGGAGGGTGATCCTGTGTCTCTAGGAATATACTCTGTCTCCTGCAGGGGCAGCCTCTGGAGCAGAACGTGGGCCAGGGGAGGGGTGATGTGAACCAGCCCTTCCTTCTTCCCTTCCGTCCTCCTTTTTCTTCCCTCCATCTCTACTACTTCCCTCCCTCCCTCCCTCCCTTCTTTTCCTTCCTCTATCCATCTCCATCCCCCCATCTATCCTATTGTCCTTCCATCTTCCCCTACTCCCTCCATCCTTCCTTTCCCTCTTTACTTCCTTCCCTCCCTCCCACTCTCCCTTCCACCCCTCCACACGACATTTACTGAGCTCCAAGCCCTCTGCCAGAAGTTAGGGGCTAGAAGGGGAATGGGACATAGCCCTTTCCCCATGTGCTGTGGGGTGACCCAGGGACATCCCTCAGCTTGGGGCCTGGTGCCTGGTGCTTTGTACCAGGCCCTCAGCAAATGGTAACTCTTGTTGTCTCTTGTATGACTTTCCAGTTGTCATGGTGTAGGGTGGGCGACAGGTGTGTAATGACCACGGGAAGGCAACATGTTTGCCTAGAGGAAGGATCTTTTGTGGTCAACTTGGGGCTCATTACAGAGGCACTGTCAATGGGGGGTGTATGGCATCTTTTTGTTCATCTCCTGACTCGCCAATGGCCTCTTCCCTCAGCGCCCTTGTGCCTGAGTATGGGAGGCTGGGCTCCTGCCATGCCAAGGTTTCCCTGGCTCTGCTCAGAGCTGCCTTGTCTCCCCTGGGAGAACTCATGAGGGAGGGGCATGCCTTGTCCCCTAGTGGGGCCCCAGCGGATTCACAGGGATGCCGTAGTGTGGGCCCACTGTGTGCCAGGACGGGCAAGAGCTGCCTGGACCACCTCCTACTTTTTTCTGTCTCTGTCCCCCATGTCTTCCTGTCCTCTCCACCCCACTTCAAAGTAAGTCCCTCTCTCAGACCTTTCCATCCCCTTTCCTCCCATCCCCTTCCTCAGAGGGGCCTTGGAAGTGCCTCAGGCTATAAGCAATCCCTCCCTCCCCAGACTCCCCCCCCCCCCAGTGCTCCCTGCTTTCTCTCTCCTGCTTCTCCAAGTTGCAGCCACCCTGCACTCCTTGCTAGAGCCCCATGTCAGGATCTCTGAACCTTTGCCTTCCCCTTACCTCCAGCCCTGTCTCCCTCGAGGCCCTGCCTGCACCTGCTGAAGGGCTCAGCTCGCACGCCCTCCCTCCCTCCTTGGTGTCCCGCCGTTGGCCCCCTCTTGGCAGGCTCCCTGTCCCGCCAGACTCTTCACACAGTGGGCCATTTCTGGATCCCATGGCAGGTCTGCTTGCCGTTGGCCTACCCCAGGGCTTGGCACACAGAAGGTCTGAGCCACTGAGGGAACGGGTCTCCGAAACTCATTCGCTCCCTGGGGCTGGTGGCTGAGAATGACTGCGTGTGGGACTTCCCTGCGTTTAAAGGGGAGGCAGGGGTTATCAATGTAGTGGATGGGATTTCAGGCATGTTTTTGGTGAGGCGGTTGCTACCCAACCCCCCTTGACTCATGCCATGCTTTTCGCTGCCTTTGTCATCTGCCCCCTCCCGCCCCTCCTCTGATCCGTTGGTACCTGCACCAAACTGGACTTCTGGGCAGTGTCTCCTGGGTGGCGCCCCTGCCCTGGCTCATCACCGTGGGGTCCCTGTGGAAGGCAGGGATGAGAGGAGGCCTCAAGTCGGGGACCTGTGTCTGGTTATGTTACTGCATTATCTCTCAGTGCGCGTTACTTACTTGCACCAGAAGATCTGTTACTGCGCTGCCATCTTCCTTCCCCCCCATCCGAATCAAGAACATCGGTCTGATGTGGTCACCTTTGACCGACTTGCAGTGACTGTAATGACATCAGACACCAGGAGCCCCTCCTATTTAGACTGGCTCACAAAGGCACAAATGGCACTAACTAGATTTCCCTTCCTGAGGTTCCCATTCCAGCAGGAAGCTTGTTAGGCAAACCTTCCCGGGCAGGTAGCTACCTTTGGGCAACCCCCTAAGCACTCGGGGGACCCCTTACAAGATCACAGCTCCAACAGAGTCTCAGGGCTGTGCTGGGGCCTCGAGTGATTGAGGACCCCAGGCAGATTGCAGGAGCCGGAGGTCTGATCAGTGATGTGAAGCCGGAGGACAAGCAGGGGTGCGACTTGCCCAGTGAAGTCTCCCGGTGTTCTCCCTGTCACTGGAATTTACAAGGCTTCTAAGTGAACAACCCCTGGAGAATAGTCCTCAAATTTTGCAAGCAATGAGCTTGGATATAAAATCTAAGTCTGTCCTCCACCTCCTGCTAAGCGTGAGGAGCCTTGTGAGCAAATGAAATCTTCGTAGAGCCACGTTGGGTGCCGGACGCCTGTTCCTCTCAGCTCCGGTAGAACCTAGGAAAGCATAGCATAGAGTGCGTGTTTTACACTGCCTAGATTTTCATGTTGAGTGATACCGAAAAAACAAAATGCAGAAGATAATCTGATTGAGGAGAGAAAGAGAGAGAGACTTGTAATCTCTGTCCTCATTGCAGATGGTTGACATGTAGACTTTTGCTTTCTGTCTCAAGATAGGCAGGTAGAAATTTGTTTACAAATAGCAGTGTCCCTGTTACACTTTGAGAAAACACTTCTAGCACGCACTCAGCAAACACCTTTTTGGTTGCCAGAAATCAATCTTGGAGTTGGATGGAGTGTTGAAATCAGTGGTTTGATGTTCAAATACCTTGGTCTGGGGCTGCCACCACGTGCTCTCCGAATGCATCTTCTGGTGCATTTGCAGACACATCCTTAAATCTCTACCAGAATTCTACTTCTACAATATCAGAATGTACAATTTATCAAGAGGGAATGTTTGCTTGCCCTATTAAGTCCCTTCTGTAACATGGCAAAACAAATTAGATTCTGTGCTGCACTGTCTCCGAGCTGGAGATCTCAGACTGAGGCTTGGCCTCGATCACCCCAACTGATGCTCTAGAACCACTGTGGTGGGCATCTCGGCTTTCCCTCTGGGCCCTTATCTCATCCTGCTGCTTTTCTGGTCTTGGTTCAGAGAGAGGACTTTGATGACACACAACACTCTTGACCCCTGGGTCAGTTGCAGATTCCTGGTCTGGACCCATTGAAAGCTGCTCTGGCCACTGAACCAGGCATAGCCAACTGAAATTTGGGTGAAATTGTGTGTGGTCTACTGCAGGGGGCTCCTTAAATTAGGGAGCGAAAAAGAACCCCTGAGTACCTTCTCAGTTCCTCACTTTTAGAATTCCAGAGAGAGAGGGAGGGAAAGAGAGATAGAGAGAGAGCGGGGGGGGCGGGGGGGGACACTTATGTGCTCTTATTTCTTCTTCCATCCCACCTAGAGAAGAGATGGTTAGATGTCCCACCCCCTTCTCTTTTTGCAGGTGGCAATTTCCCATTAAAAGAAGCTGAGCAGCCGCATAGCACAGGGAGATCAGCTCGGTGCTTTGTGACCACCTAGAGGGGTGGGACAGGGAGGGTGGGAGGGAGACGCAAGAGGGAGGGGATATGGGGATAAATGTATACGTATAGCCGATTCACTTTGTTATACAGCAGCAACTAACACAACAATGTAAAGCAATTATACTCCAATAAAGATGTTAAAAAAATAAAAGGTTGAATTAGACTATGTAAAAAAAAAAAGAAGCTGAGCAAATTTGGTTTATTGCAGCAAAGGTCACATAGTTCCCATTTTTAAAATTGCTCAATGAATTGGGGCAGTGGGGGCTATTAAATGTTTTTAGACTCTCAACTAGCCCAGCAAATTGTTACCTTGGCTGAATGCTGTTTACCTGTCTTAGTGGAGTCGATGTGTCCGACACTGAGAATTTCTAACAGGTCGTATCTTTGCAGTTCCTGACCACCACGTCTTTAAGAATATCCACCAGCTACAAGGGAGCTCCATTGCTTTCAGACTCGCCTGGTAAGGAACATTGTTTTGTAGTTTGTTGGAGTGGTGTCTGCCTGTGTCTTGTGGGGGAGCCAGACTGCCCTCTTTGGGTTGTGGGTCCCTGTGCTGGGTAAGAGTTCTCCCAGCTACTCCCTTGCCTCTTTGGACAGAGGCTTCCAGATTCAGAGTTCTCTGGGATCCAGCATGGGCCCCAGGTCTTCTGGGTGTGATGACTATGTGATGTCAACATGTGCTCAGAAGTTCTCAGAATGGGGTCACAGATGGGGCAAAGCCCTGCAAGGTTGGCTTATCGCTGTCTTGTGTGACATCCTGGAGGGTCGCTGTCTGCTGGCTGGCAGCGGGAACGAGAGCTGGTGAGCTGGTGGGACGGCTGCCCAAAGCCAGGCGGCCCCTCCAAGCACCGCCCAGGGCCTGTTTCCCCACCACTCAGCATGTGGTTCTGTGGCTTGGCCCAGTCTTGGAGGAAACCTGTCTCCGAGTGGCTCTGTTCCTGTCACCTCAGTCAGACTCAAGATCACGAACTCAGTCATGGAGTGTTTTCCCCACACTGAAGCTAAAAACTTAAAATAAGAAGGGGCAGCGCTCGTATTTGCTGTCTGTAGCCGCCTCCTCGGAGGCTGCCCCTGATATCTCTGTAAACTCACCCTCAGATCTAATTAGCCAAACCCACCATCTCCTGACCATGGGCCTCAGAGGTCACTACATAAACCAGGGAAATTGATAGTGGAATTATGCACTTAGAAATTAATTTTGCATTGTACTGAATATATATCTTTATTGTGACTTTATCTTGTTGAAAAAGTGCTTACTTCTGATTTTGTGGATATTACTGACCGTGGATTACTTTTATTTTGGTTTTTACACAACAGTTATGTTAGAAATTTGCTGTTTTATTCTTACCTTCTTAGTAAAAATCCTTTTATCACACAATGGGTAATTTATATCCATTACCAGGCCTTTCAATCCTTTTCAGTGGGGCTGTCAGCGCCGTTGGCACAGTAATGATTAATGTGATCTAATAATAGTGTGCCATTATATTACCTTAGTAAAACATGTACCAACATCCTATTCGGATCTACCAAATTCATAGCTTCCTATAATATTTTTGTTGAAAGACAGGATTACTATTTTTCAAAGCTGATTTTTTCCCCTTTAACATATTTAATGAAATTCACAATTCTTTGCCTTAGTAATCCGGGCATTTGATTGGGCTCGGTGGGTGAATTTGACAGCTGTAGGCACTGTTGTGATTTGTCAGGGAGAGGCTGGACAGTCCCAGAGATCGGCCAGAGAGATTATTGTGTTTTTGTTGGGCCTGGGCTGTTTTGCCTTGAAGAAAAAAATGGCTGGATTTCCAGTCCCTTCTGACATGTAATAAGGAAAGTGTGTTTTAGATCAAAAGGCAAAAGAGCAAGTAATTTGGCTCAAAGACTCCTCTCTTCCCTCCCCTGTTTTTTCCTCCCTTGTCACCTGCCTCGGTCTGCTGGTGAACAGGACGGGCCGCACAGCCAGTGGGAGCAGCTTCAGACCCCTTTCCTGGAAATGCTCCTTCTTGACCCATCCTTTTTTCTTGTAGCTTTGGCTCAGCTTCTCTGGAGCTGAGATGGGGTTTCTCAGCCGGGCACTGCTGACATTCTGGGCTGGGTAATTCTTTGCTGTGGGGCCGTCCTGTGCAAAGTAGGATGTTTACAGCATCCCTGGCCTCTGCCCATCGGGTATCAGTTATGAACCCCTTTCCCCCACTGTGACAACCAAAAATGTCTCCTGAAATTACCAAATGTCCCCTGGGAGGCACAGTTGTCCCTGCTTGAGAACCACTGGTCTAGTGTGATAGGAATATAAGCAGAATTTTTTGCAGTGTGGGGGAATTCCAGTTGGAGTTCCAGAGTTTCCTGGTGCTTCCTGGGACATCTTTGGCTGTGGGAGAAAAGATATGTGGATGATGGCTACACACTGCGTCCTTTTCCTGGCTGAAATGCAGCCCTCTTACTTCTTTCTCCCCCCGACTCTGTCACAGAACCTGGCCCGAATGAGGGCCTGAATCTTAGCTTCTTCCACTTAAATCCCATTATGATCATGCTTGTGATTGATAACATTCCACCTTTTCAAAGAGCTTTAAAATCTGTGTCAACCAAGGATGACATTATTGTAGTGCCAGCGAGATGTATTCAAACAATTACACACTCAAATCGAAGTGGGAAGGTTTGTCCTTCTATGCTTGTGCCTCTGTGATGTGGCTTTCACTAGCACCTCAGCCCCCATGGCCCCAGAAACCTTCAGCAGGAAAATGCATGGGAAGAAACAGGTTTTGCCCTTGTTACCACTCAGCTCTGAAAGCAGCTTGAATATTTGGGCTTCTTAAGGCTAGAGGCTGGGGGACGAAGGTGAGGTTGTTGAGCGCAGGGGAGAGAGGGAGGGAAAAAGAGAGAAAGAGAGGGTGAGGGAGGGAGAGAGAGAGAGATCCTCGTTTTTGATTCAGAACAAAAATTACTGCTGCAACATTGGCTCAAAATATGCAATCAACTGAAATCAGGAAAAGTGTTTTGAAAATTTATATTGAAATACTTGAATCTAGATACGTGTGCACCCACATACATGTATATATTTAAATCAAGGATAGAGAAGATGAGAAATAAAGCTTTTGTCATAAAAATACTGCCTGTAGTATTTGCCCTCAAATGATCCTGCCACATTGGAATACATTTTTGTACTGTTGGCATTTCCATAGAAGACACTTTTGTTTGTTTTTACAACTGATCCTTGATGATAACAACAAATGAGGAAATGGCTCTGATTTACCTTTGTGTTAGAGGATTTCAAATACATTGTGATGTTTGGTGCAGGAATCATTTTTGGTGACCCACTTCTTTACTGGTTTCTGGTCTGTCTCCCCTACTACAGTGTAAGCCTGGAAAGAGTAAGGACTTGCTGTATTTTGTTCAGTGTTATTTTCCTAATTCCTGGAATGGTGCTCGATACACAGTAGGTTCTCAATAAAATTTTGGTGACTGGAAGGATGGATAGGTGGATGCATGGATGGGCGGATGGATGTGCAGATGAATGGATGGGTGCATGGGTAGATGGGTGGATGGGTGGGTGGATGAGTAGATGGATGGGTGGATGAGTGGATGGATGGATGGGTGGATGGATGGGTAGATGGCTGGGTGGATGAGTGGATGAGTGGATGGATGGACGGGTGGATGAGTAGATGGATGGGTGGATGAGTGGATGGATGGATGGGTGGATGAGTGGATGGATGGATGGGTGGATGGATGGGTAGATGGATGGGTGGATGAGTGGATGGGTGGATGGGTGGATGGATAGATGGGTGGATGAGTAGATGGATGGGTGGATGGATGGGTGGATGAGTAGATGGGTAGATGGATGGGTGGATGAGTGGATCGATGGATGGATGAGTGGATGGGTAGATGGATGGGTGGATGAGTGGACGGGTGGATGACTGGATGGGTGGATGGATGGGACTCTATCTCAAACCCTAACAGAATCTTAGAATGGTAGGCCCAGTGGTTCAAATGAAATCCCACTTTTTACCATCTCTTCATCCCTGGCCCTCCCAAACATTTTTTTTTTTTACATCAAAATGGTCAGTTATAGAAAGTTATTCTTATTATCACTTCTTGTCAATCCAGTTTTTAAAAAATGTCTAGGATTGTGCCAGGCTGTCTCTGTAAGTTGAAACCACATGGATGCTTTGCTATAAGAGTATCTTTAAAAATCCACCAGGGCACATACGCAAATGACTGGGATGGAAGTCATGGAGGCAGAGTAGGGGAAGGTGACCTCTTTCACAGTGAGACATGGACATGGAATTTATGAGGCTCAGAAGACTCCCTGTTCAGATGACTTGTTGTCTGTCTCCTGGGCAAAAACTCTGTAATTTATAGTGTATTTCATGTTCTTGTAGAGGCTGTTGTGTGTTCTCTTCAGCCACATGGGCTCAGCCATCTTGAGGAGGTAGGCTGAGGCTCCTAAGTCCCAGCATGGTGGGTACCAGTCTATTGGAAAATGTATTCCCAGTGATGAGGATAAAAAGTTGCCCCACGCTTGACTTTTAAATTATTGCATAATGGACATCATAGAGGTACCAGTAAGAAAATAATAAAGAAGAGAGAGATAAATGACCTCTAAACCTGGCAAAGGTATGGACTCTGGAACCACATTCCCTGGGTTGAATCATCGCTTCACCACTCACTAGCTATACAATCACATGTCAAGGGATTAGCCTTGTTGTGCCTCTCTTTTCTCATCTCTAAATTGGGAATGACAGTAATGACAATGTAGTAGATTATACAAGTAATTTATGTGATGTGCTTAAAATACTGCCTCCTGGCTCAAAGTAGGCAGTTAATAAATGTGTGTTGCTGTTATTAGTAGTATTTTCATTTTCTCTGTTTAGTCACCTTTTCCCCTTTCTCTGTCTTTATTCAAGATTAAGGAAAGTATAGGCCATTTTCAGATAATTAGCCTTTCCCCCTCAGACTCATACCAGAGCTAAGAACCTGGAGAAGTTGCCAGGCATGCGGTCTTCCTGGCACCCCTGGGGACCGTGGTTAGCAAGTTCAGAGAGCATCAGAAAGGGTGGTGAGTTTCCTAAGTCAGCTTCCCCATCCCATTTCCTTTGTGGAAGGAGCGTTGTTGACACACCACTGGGATTTACTTGGTGTTCGGGGGTGTGCATTCCTGGGATGGATGCCACGTGGTCATGGTGGGTGGGGACAGCCAGCTCTTAAAAGGGAGGGGAGGTTCTTGGCTTTTCTCCGCCACCCCATGCAAGTGAGACTGCTCTGCGTCATGGCCCAATCTTGTATTTTTAGCATCCACTGAAATTTAATGTTTTGCTTTTGGTTTATTATGTATGCAAGTATCTTGCTGATAAATTACATGTGTAATTGTACCATCGGAACCACTGCTAGTCAGCGACAACATATAATTAAACTCACCCTTGTAGTCATTGAACTTTTCCGTCCCTGACAAGATCACTGACCACTCCAAGGAGGGTTTGCCTCCACGTCTGAGCCTGTGTGGCCTTGCCCTCTCCCTTTCTCACGGCCCTCCCCTCACCGTGTACCCCAGGGCGTGCCCTCACGTGCAGGGTGGACTTCCTTCAAACAGCACTGAGCCGGAGGGAGGGGAGGCTTGGGCTCTAGGGCCTAGAATGCCTCTCTCTCTATTTTTGTGTCTATGCCCGGATGGTTATTGGCCCCAGAGTGGGTGCTTGGTAAAGACTTGAATGAATAAATCTTAGAAATCCCTTTATTTGCCTGTAAGCCCTCTTTTCACTTGTAACCCCGATACCCTTCCACTCATCTTCCTTTTTTAGGTGATGTTTACTGTGCTGCTCTTATGCTGTATGCCGGGGGCTGGCAGACCACAGCCACAGTGGGTCACACTTGGCACACTGCCTGTTTTTTTTAAACATTTAGAAATACTTTAAAAATCGTGACAAAATGCACACAACATAAAATCTATCTTGACTGGTTTTAAGTGTACAGGTCAGTGGTGTTAAGTACATTCACGCTGTTGTGCAACCATCACCACAGTCCCCCTCCAGAAATTTTTCATTTTCCCAAAATGAAATTCTATACCCATTAAACAGTAACTCCCCATTCTTTCCTCTCTTCTCCCCCATCCTCTGGCAGCCACCCTTCTACTTTCTCTTTGTGAATTTGACTACCCTAGCTACCTCATATAAGTGGAATCAAACAGTATTTGTCATTTGGTGCTGGCTTATTTTGCTTAGCATAATGTCCTCAAGGTTCATCCATGTTGTAGCAGGTGACAGGATTTCCTTCTTTTTTAAGGCTGAATAATATTCCATTGTGTGTTATCCATTCATCCATCAATGGACACTTGGGTTGCTTCTACCTCTTGGCTATTGTGAATGATGCTGCTATAACCATAGGCGTACAAATATTTCTTGGAGACCCTGCTTTCAATTCTTTTGGATATATATCCAAAAGTGGAACTGCTGGATCATATGGTAATTTTATTTTTAATTTTTTGAGGAACTGCTATATTATTTTCCATAGTGGCTGCACCATTTTACACTCTTACCAAGAGTGCACAAGAGTTCCAGTTTTTTCACATCCTCGCCAACACTTATTTTCTGTTTCTTTTTGATAGTAGCCATCTTAATGCATGTGAGGTAGTATGTCATTGTGGTTCTGCCTATTTTTGCAAAAGCAAAGAATGGCTTTTACATTTCTGAATGAATGAAAAAAATCAAAAGGAAAACAATGTTTTGTGACACATGAAAAGTACATGAAATTCAAATTTCAGTGTTCATAGATACAGTTTTCTTGGCACACAGGCGGCCCCACTCATTTACGTATCATCTGTGGCTGCTTTCACACTATAGTGGCAGAGTAGGGCAGTTGGGACAGAGATTGTGTAACCTGAAGAGCCTAAAATATTTCCCACCTGGTCCTTTACAGAAAGCATCGGTTAACCCTGCCCTGTGGTCAGAACTTGGGACCCCATATCTTGTTTAATCCCCTCCGCAGCCCACTTTGCAAAGAAACTGAGGCGTAGCAAAGGTAACTTTCTTGCACAAGTCACGCATCAGAAAATGGCCAGACCAGGATGCACGTGCCTGTCCTTGTGCACTGGTCACTATCACTTTAAATGTAATCATTTGGAGGTTGGTCTTTACAGGGACCACCTCCTGGGGTTTTAGTAAGCCTGAGATCAGGTCCTAGTTGAAAAAAAATTGTAATTGTATAAAAATCTGATGCTGTCGTTGGGAGAGGTGGCAAACTGAGGGAGAGAATGAAGCCGGGAGGAGGCGCTAGGTGAGCTGAGCTTTCCTTTATTTCTTATATTTAAATTCCAAGACCTGTGTCCTGTGCTGCACCGTGGGATGAGCTCTCAGCTTTGCTGAAGAAGGAGATAGTTTCAGGATGCCTGCGTCTACATGTACAGCATTTCTTTAGGGTTAGAAGAAAAGCTAAGCCAACCAATAATGTCTTCTTGCGTTACAGAAGTGAATTCCTAACCCAGAGGAAAGAAAGCCGAGGTATACGGTCAAGAGAACACGCTGGTTGATTCTTCCCCTTTCATTCTCTTGATCACATGTTGTTGGGCGTGAATCCTGGCATGGATATCTTCGGCCCGCCCCAAATCTTTTTCTCCGATTGTGGAGATCTGCTCTCCCATTCCCAGAGACTGTCTTGGGCACCCCCTTGGCCTCTCGGGCTCAGATGGTCAGCTGTTGCTAACGAGGGATCAGACAGTTATTTCTCTCGGCCTCCTCCCCTCCTTACCACCCTCTTGGTCCACCAGGATGTGTGGACTTGGTACCAGGAACCTTCTGATATTTCTTCATACAGAGGACAAAGCGTGGATAGTTATTCGTTCTTTCGTCAATGGAGAGAAAAGTCTGAGTTGATTTTACATATTTGTATGCATCAAGGAAATAACCTCTCAGTCCAAGTGTTTAGGGGGTGTTGGGACTGCAGGAAACGGTTGGTCTTGCGTCCATCTCAAGCAAACAGATGGGATCTCCTTTCGTGGTTGGGAATGCATGGCCTTCCCCCCAGGGACTGCTGTATTTCAACAATAGGCTTCGTGTGGTCGCAGAGAGAAGCACAGCGGTGTTTTTTTGTGAACTTTTGGCTGTGGTTTAAGCCTGGCAGAACTGGACTCCTACCCTTACAGTTTTCTGGCTCAATTCATTTTGTACAAAGAGAAGTATGATAATCTGAGTTGATAATGTGATTGGCATGTTAGCACATTGCAAGAAAGACAGCAATGGCTTTGGATTTTGAGTTCCATCCTTGAAAATTTATGGTAATGCCTCAAACAAGGGGCCTGCCCCTAATAGGTGCTTGGTAGATGTTCAAGGGATGAGTTAGTTTGGTAATTGCTTTGTGCCTGAGAATAAGTGGGAGAAATGAGTGATAACATATGCTCGTGCGTTTGGGAAATGGGGCTATGTGTGACTTTTTTTTCTGTTTAAAGGTTAAGTTTTGTTCTTGGCCTGGTTGTGAGCCAAACTTGCCAGTCCAGAGGGGAGGGAACTTTGGATGGGGAGGTGGAGATCGTGTGTGTGTGTGTGTATTTGTCAGGATGGTGGTGGTGGAGCAGTGTATGTGTTGAACTTTCCCTACCCTAAAGCCATTTTTATTTTCTTCCTGAAATACTGCAGGAAGATAATCAACCTGTCCTTGTCCATATGTATGGATTGTTTCCTGTCTAAACACAGTTAATAACACATGTGATGCCCTTATGAGGGAGCTTGGCTCAACAGTGTAGCTTTTGTTCCTTAACAAAATATAACTTGAGACAACATCTGCAGTAAAAAACGTAACTATGGCCCAGGCTGGAATCATTCACCAAATATCTGTTTCTCCTCTCCAGGCCCCGATATTTGTGCGTTTAAACATGACTTCAGTGTTTCTAGAAATGTGACATCCCAAATGTTATCAGACCTCCAGTAACAAGCCAGTGAGCGGGAAGCCCCCTGGAAGGGCTTTCGGGTGTTTGCTGCATGGCCTGCGGGAACCACTGCCACCCCCAGGCACCACCCAGCTCCTGCTTTCTCAGGGATGGGGAGCCGCCTCCACCCCTTCTCTCCTCTGAGGCCTCAGGGACTGAAGACGGAGAGAAGTTCAGAGGGAAGGTTGAGGCAAACATGCTTGGCTGGAGGCTGTGTGGGCGAGGGAAGGAGGGCCGGCCTGAGAGTGAGGGGGGCTGCCTCTGATCCCCCACCTGCTGCAGTAGCTGGGGTGACCTGGGAAGTCTCAGGCCATGTGGCCTTAGGGGACCACCCAGGGGGTGAGTGGTTTGAACCACATGGTGTCTAAGGTTCTTTCCAGGTCTTAAACAGGACTACCTAGACCAGAGTGGCAGGGATGTCCACACAGCCCCCCGGAGGATCTTGGTAACATGCAGAGTCTGACTCAGTAGGTCTGGGGGTCAGAGATCCATACCCCTAACGGGTCGCCAGGCCATGCTGCTCCTTGGACCGCACTGAGGGCAGCCAGGGACTAGATGGCGGCCGCTGACCAGATCTGCCTGGGGAGCTTCCAAGACTTACCAGTGTCTGGACCCCACCCCAGACCAGTGAAATCAGGAATCGCATGGGGGGAGACATTGAGCATGGGTGCTCGTGTGTAGCTGGGTGCGAACCACTGGTGTAGTGGCGTCCGAAATCGCCTGGAGGGCTTGTGAAAACACAGCTTTGGGCCCCGACCCAGATTTATGATTCAGAAGGTCTGGGGTGGGTCCAAGTATTTGAACTTCTAACAAGTTCTGAGGCAATGTTGAGGCTGCTGGCCCAGTGACTGCACTTTGAGAACCACTGATCTAATGTCATCAGTTAAGTTGATGGTCATTACACAGACCACGGGGGAGTGGGCGCGGAGGCTCCAGGATACACCGACCCCTCCGGCCAGGGTCACTTCGTGGGCATCTGTTTTATACAGTGAGCTTCCTTGGTAGGCTTTCATTTGAAAAAGATTTGTGGGTAGAAAAAATGTTTGCAAACCTCTGAACTAAAGGCAAGACTTTTAATCATGGGGCTGGTGAATATTTATTCTGCAACTGAGAGGAAAACCAGGCAGGTTCCTTGGTCCTCTTTGTTGCCGGATGTGGTCGTTTTTGCCCCGAATCCTGGCCTGTCGCACCATAGTTGTTGAACGTTCCCTCTTGCCTCTAAGTGCTCACACCTTGGGGAGGCCTCGGGGGGCGGGGGGCTGGCAGGGTGTTCTGCAGCTCTGCTCGTGGTGAAATCCAATGTGGGCAGCTGTTAGGGCCTAGTGACTATTTACCAAGTGCCAGGCACTGTCCTCAGTTTATGTGCATGATCTCATTTAATTCTTGTAACGACCTCATGAAATAAGTACTGTCATTATCCCATTTTGTGTGTATCCCAAGTATTTGCTGCTGCCTCCCAGACTAAGAGAGGGTAGAGAAAAGTGGCAGTTGTTCAGGCTGGAGGGAAATGGGCATTGCTCTTGGTAAGGGCAATGGAGTGCGTGGCCAAGGCTTATCCTGCAGGTATTTTGGGAGAAGAGCAGAGCAGGTCCATTGGCCCGCAGGTCCACTGCCCAGATGACAGGCCTGGGCCAGGTGGCAGCACTCAGAGCCCCTGGCTGCACAGAGCGGCCAGCCCCTTGGAAGAAGTCACTGTGGCCGTCCTTGGTCACGGATCCAGGAGGCCTTGGCCAGTGAGCTTCCTCTTGGGTCACACCCGCTTCCTTCAGCCTTTAACTGTGCAGAGGTGTCTGGGGGGAGAGTCTGGAAACTGACCAAGGGGAAGGGTAGGTGGATCTCTCCGGTGTCCAGTCTGTGCTTCTGTAGCTGCTGGCTCAGAGCAGCTGGCTTGGCCAGCCCTCAGCTTGCTCTCTGCCCCAGCAGCCCTGGGGGATCAGGACGTGTCCAACACAGCAGGTTCTTGCTGAGACGTCGTGTTAGAGTGAGCTCTTCTCCCTGCTCACCCGGTGTGTGCGGGTCAGAGTTTGGGGGGAAGGGAGGCGCACATGGACACGTGGTCTTCCGAGTGGCATCAGGCCCTGGGTGGCGGAGGCTGCAGCATCCTTTAGCCCTCATTTGAGCCACCTGCTGTTGATCTTGCACTTGCACTGGGCTCCCCTGATGTGACTTGGGCCTGAGAGTTTAGAGCTGGTGTCTGGCAGTGGAGAGAAGACGTGAGAGCAGAGCTCACTCAGCAGAAGCTTAGTGATGGCCTGAGATGCCCCACAATCAGCGTGAAGCCCCAGCCAGCCAAGACCCTCCCGGTGGCCAGAACTATGCTGCGTCCCCTGTGTTTCAGATACTGAGACCCGCACCCCCCCCCCCACAAGATTTCCAAAATCCTCTTGAAGCCCAGTCCAGCATCACGCCAAGCACCTTCCCTTCAATTTGTCCATCTTCAACTTTCAACTAGATGGGTCTAATGAAAGGTCGATTTGGAAACTTACTGTGATGTTATTAGGTACCTTATTACTGGAGTCTTTCTAGATGCAATTCTATAATCTCTTAGTGTGCCTGGCAAAGATATGTGTGGGAAAGTTTACAACCAGCTTATCAAAATTTCTACCTAAGTGATTTTCTTAATAGAACACATTTGACCCCAAGGCATTTCTCTTTTGAACCTTTGAGGGATTTATGACTGAATTTTAAAAAGGCTGTTCAATTCAGATAGCTGACATGTTCTGGAATGGAGCTGCACCTTGTGAGGGTGCAGATAAACCTTTCGCCCCCCGACAGGGTCACAAGCGCCAGCCACCCAGGTGGGGCACACACCATCTCTTCTGCAGGGTAGCAGGAGGATGTAGCCAAAAGATTAGACATGCAGATATTATCTTAGAATATGTAGAGAGGATGACAGCTCAGGTGAAGGAGTGGCCGTGTACCAGGGTGAGGCTCTCCCTCAAGTAGCCCTTTTTCAAGACTAAATGAGCAGCCCTGGCCATGAGTCTGTGCTTAACTCTAGTCCATACATAGAGCTTGGGTAGCTGACGCTCCAGGAAGCAGCAGCCTCCTGGCCTTGCAGAGAATGTACTTTATGAGTTGAGTTTTCTACGTAGACCTCATGCCCCCAGGAATCCAACCAGGTCCTCCTAGCACCCCTTTCCCTTTAGAACGGTGAGCTAATCCTGAGAACCCATCAGAAATCAAAGATGCATCAGCACATGCTTTGGGTCAAGCCCAGCCTCTAGGTTGCATCTGAGCCAGAGGCAACATGCCCAGGGTGTCCTCTGTGCGTCACACCCGCATCACTAGCTGTACAGAGGGACCCGTGCTCTTTCTCTACCTTGGGCAGTGCCGAGGACCAGTGAAACTGAGGGTTCGGCCTGGCCCAGAATGTGGAGTTGGAGCTTCATGTCTCTTCCAGGGTTTCCCAGAGGGATGTCTCATGTGTGTGAGGCTGGGCTCTGTCTGCCACCCCACCCTCCAGTCTCTCAGACACAGATTCTCCTGGTGGCCATTTGAATGAGAGTTTCCTAATGCTAGTAGCTCTTGGGTGGAGACGTTGAGATTGTCAACTACGGAAGAACAGTTTGCTGACTCCTTCATCCTGCCTCACTCCCAAGAAACTTTAGGAATCTGGGAGACATGGACCAGGGAGCACCTTGGGGTGGTGGTTTAGGAATTACCCGGAGACCCTGTTTCCTGTGAGGTTCCCAGGCCCCGACCTGGAGGTGTGCTGGTCTGGAAAGGGGCCTGGGAGTCTCCATTTTTCACAAGCTCCTTTGCCAATGCCAGTGCCCTGGAATTATATTAACTCTGAACATAAATTTTAGTGGGTGGACAATGCCCCAGCCTGCACCTCAGAAGATTCTGGTAGCTTCTTTCTTACTTCTCAGCTGAGGGACTTTGGGTCAGACATATTCCTGGACCTCAGTTTTCTCACCAATAAAAAGAGAAATTAGGTTTATATGATTCCTAAGAGCCCCTCCGATTCTGAAGTTCTAGCACATTAAAAGCAATCTGCAGTTTAGACCTGGCAAGTTACATTTTCCCCTGAGAAGGGGGCCTGGAAAAGAAAGAGAATCTGCAGCATGTGAGTGTGGGTTTTGTGGTGTGAGGCCAAGGTTATAAAGGTAGCAGCCTCTGTGAGAGAATCATTTGTGTTTATTGAAATTGCTAATTTTAATTGCCCTGGATGCTCCCTTGATAAAAAATTATAATCCTCTGTAAATTATGAATACCTTGAAATTCACAAATTCTATCACTTTTGTGATTGGCAACATTAAATAAGAAACATCTGGACATTATTATTTTTAGGGATTTTTCATCTGTTGATTTAGAAATCTGGGGCCTTTATGAAACTTGCATGAATATTCTTTTATATTCACACCTACCATCAAGACACAAAGAAATAGCCAAAAAATATTGTCCAGTGATTCTTTGATGCAATGCATGTGTTTTTGAAACAACAAATCCATTGTGAATGAGAGGAGATATAAAATAGGCTGCGTGTCAGTGTAGGTGGGGGGAGCAGCTTGATCTCCTAAGAGAGAATATCCTGACAATTCAAAGCCACAGGAGTAAGAAGGTTTAGATTTTATATATACTAATACAACGTTTTAAAATAACAATATAATTTTGGACTGATGATATCAGAATATGGTATTCACTATTTCTGAGAATAATCCAATTTAGAACAATGTATTCTGAGCAGGTTTGGAAAAAATAAGTCTGTCATCCCGTGGTATAAGATAATGCATTAATTTTTATGAGTGAGTTATGAAGATGTACAACTCGGTCAAGAGTTAGGATAAACATAATATTCCTTAATTAATCCATTATGCCATGGTATACATGTGCCATTTTTATTACCTTAAAAATGAAAAATGTCAAAAAAGGAAATTGCTGCTTTTTTACATCAAAAAAGCCTTTTTTGAAAAATCATAAAATGTCTAATCTAATTCACCATATAATACTAATGAGCTTAACAAGCCATCTCAATGCACAGTTTAGGATAAAAGGTCACCAGTTTCTGGCAGTCAAATTCCAGTACTTTTTTAGATGAGGCAGAACCTTTCAGCACCAAATATCGGAAATGGCATGTGTGATTAGAAGTGTTATTAATAGCTATTTGTTATTAACATAGTAGAGATTTAGAAATTCATATCATACCCTCCCTGCATTTTCTAAATCTCATGGCTGCAGATGCCAAGAGCGTTTGTGGAGCTGAGGCATTGCCCCTCAGATCTGTTTAACTTGTTGCCCATCCCGGTTCTGAGTGGTGTTGAGTAGGGATCTCACACACACACACACACACACAGATTTCTGTCTGATACTGCATTTAATTTCCTCAAATCTCTCTGAATCCCCTGCACTTATTTTCTGGCGTCTCCCTGCTCTCTGAGCAGCGTTCCTTTGCTCTGTATGTGTCAGTGTCATCTGCCTGCTGTGTCTTTTGTCTCCTCACGGAATGCGCCTTGTGGAGGCACCTTTGGCAGTGATACGCACGGTGGCTGCAGTCAGCCTTGTTATGGAAAAGAATTGCCCGGTGGGTTGAGGGAATGGCCAACAGCGGACTAGCATCATGAGGCTGAAAGGAATATTGCCGACTGGAGGTCATTTTTCCCAACCGAGGGGCAACAGTTTGCCACTATAAACTGCACATTGCAGTCAGTATATGTTTTATTAAACCATTTAAGGAACTTGGGAGCCATTTCATTTAAACTTCCTGCTTGATGTAGCTCAGGGCCGAGCCCAGAGCAGCTCATGAAAGAGGCCTGGAGTCGTTTGCAGAAGAAATGCCCTCAGTGCCCAGCAGGATGCGCTGCAACTGGAGAGCCAGGGCAGGCCAGGGTGGTACCCAGGACTCTGGGCTCCTCAGTGCTTGAGGGCACGAGGGTGTGCGTGAGTGTGTGTAGGGTCCAGCGCCAGCTCTGCCACTGACCAGCTCTGTGCTTTACCTTTCAAAATAATTAACAGAATGGAATCAGGAATTTTGGCTTTTTCAGCCCTAACTGGTGGTCTTTAGTAGGTGGCCTTAATTCTACAAAGTTATATAACCAAATCTTTTGCCTAATTGGTAACTATATTTAGGAGGTAGAGAAATATGTGAGCTATTCGTTTCGATTAAATTTTTTATTATGCACTCTGCATTTGGATTGACAACTATTAATATTAAAGAGCTTGGCCAAATTGAAATTTGTATTGCTGGAGAGACTTAAATATAATGTATGATGCTGAAAAAAAAAAGCCCGGGAAATATGGGAATTAGGCAGGGTGCAGACAGGTCCCTGCCAGGCGCTTTTGTGTGCTCAGAGACACCAGCCCCAGCTCTGCAAGCTGAGGAGGGCGTGTGGAGGGCTCTGCAGAGCTGGTGTCAAGGTGTCGGGACCCGAGTTACTTTCATGGAGATGACACGGACACTAAATAAAGATGTAGAGCACTTTTGAGCATATTATACAAATGATTTTTATAATCACTGTTTGTATACAGTATTTTCTCCGTCACTAATAAGGAGGTTTGGGGGTAAGGCAGAGGAAATCATTCTAAAATAGGATAGTACACGTATCGCCACGGTAATGAAGGAAAAGAGAGGGCTTTTGTTTCTTCAGAAGCCCCGAAGCAGATTGAATTGATGTTCCGAGGGAGGTGGAAGGCTCTGTGCATCCCGGATGAGGAAGGACTCGGGGGCATGGCCACACGGAGGATGCTCTGGGACCAGGGGCAGTTCCAGTTCTAGCTCCGCTGCCGGCAGGCTCTGGAACTCCAACCTGGGGTTTCAAGTCTTTGGGGCTCAGTCCCTCCTAACAATGCCTGTTGCTTTCCGCAGTGCATTGGAGGGTCACATGCAGGATCCTACCGGATTTGTACAGAGACCCGGGATGTCTGCAGAGACTGGGACTCTGACAGGGGAAGTGAGACGTTTTGTCCACACAGCCTCTGAGTGACAGACACAGGACTACAATTCAGCTCTAGGACTTAGTCTTGGGGCACTCTCAAGAGACAGTGTCCTCTTTTGGAGTCTGAAAGTCTGTAGAGCAGAGAGGGTCAGGCTGCAGCCCATAAGCCACTGGCTTAATGACTCCTGTTGGCTGGTCCTCACACGCTCCAGACACCCCCCACCTTCCGCGTGGGCCTTCTTGCTGTGCCTCCTGTCTGGAAGGTCAACCCCATCTCCATCCTCCAGATAAACTCCCCAGTGGCCTGGGCTGGTGCTCCCCATACTCTCGATGAGACTGACCTGTCCCTAGGCTGGTCTTTGCCTTCCCCACACTGTCCCCGAGGGCAGGGCTCTGCTTCCCTCCCTTGCCTTGCCCTGCACCCTGGTACCTGCACACAGAGAGCACTTAGTGTGTCTGGAATGGATGCACCAGATACCAGTCACCAGGTCTGGCTGGCAAAGCAAGAACAAATGATAATGTCACACTTGGTGCTGTAGTAGTTACTTAGTTCATACCTTTTTTCCCTATTGGACTATAAACTCTGTTTTATCTGTGATTTTTACATAATTCTTCCTGACATTGGGAGCTGGAATACCAATGTAGGGAAACCTCCATTAGCAGGGATGCTCAAAGAATCAGTGGTTCTGATTCAGTGGATTTTATGGACACTTGAGGTTTTCACCTGCAAACACTTTGGCTCTAGACTCTTTGATTATGTCTCATTTTTCAACACCCATGCGCTCTGGGTTAAGAGGGGGTTTTCTGAGCTGGTGTCCAGGTCTCCTGGAATGGGGACAGGGCATGTCACTTGTGTTCTCACTGTCATCAAGCCTACTCTATCTCTGAGTCATGACTCCAAACTCCCGGAGGGCAGAACCCTGTCCCAATCATACCTGTTCCTCTCCCACCGGTTAGCTCGGTGGCTGTTGCATCTGTGCCCAGAACAGGTTCTGTGTGTTGGAGAGATGGATCCAGGGCTGAAGGTGGAGGACAGAGGTGAGCTCACTGGGGGCTTACCCCAGGACAGCCTCCAAAAGTGTTTCTTTTTCGCTAAGTTTCCATGATCAGCTAGGTTCACAGTTTCTCTGGAAAGCAGACACCTATGGGTTGTGTATGAAAAGAGCGTCTGGTTACCTGTTTGTTTTCTGACACTAACATAGGCAAACAGTGTCAGTGCCCCTTGGCCCACACAGCCAACTGCTGCTTCCTGAGGCATGCATCTGAGGCTCTCCTGGGCTCTCTGTATCCGTCTGTCTGTCTCTCCACTGGCGTGTATAAGGCCTGTGGTGGTGGCAGGCTGGAAGTGCGAGGAGGTAATACTTCCGGGGCAGCCCTCTGTCAAAGCTGGGATGGCAGCTGGCAGATGGAGCCCAGCCTCTTCGCTTCTTTACTGGGACAGCCTGGTGTGGGTCCCGTTCAGGGTCTCAGAGCACCCAGGTGGGATCAAGGCCCAGTGCCCTCAGGCTAGCCCACCTCTTCGCCCACTCTCTCTTGGCTTCCTTCCTCCCCCACTTCCCCACTAGCCCACCGACTGGCACTTCCTGGCATCACCTCCCACACAGACCCCTGCTCTTCCATCTTTGTCTCGAGGCCTCTTCTGAGGAAACACAGCATGAGATCCTGGCGTTGCCCTGCAGAACCTGATGGACAGTTTTTAAAGCCAATTCACTTATGCTTTCTTCATTTGAGCTTTACAGATGTCCCTGAAGGGAGGGAGAGGAAGTCATTACCCCATTCTCCAGATGGCAAAACTGAGGCCCAGAGAATTTGTCAGAGCTGGAGCCAGGTTTGTTACCCAGCTCCTGCCCTCCTCACTTTGCTGATTTGACAAGGGGGAGCCTGGTTGGTGAGCGGTCAGGGACTCCTGCTGCCTGTCCCCAGTGAAGGGGGAGTGGGGGAGCGATTCCCCTAACATTTGGGCTGACAGGTGAGGCGACTTGAGCAGTGCTTTGCTCCCATTCAGTCTGGAATGAAAGCGGGGGTGAGGGGTGGGCGCGGGGAGAGGGTCGAGGTTGCCATATTAGAGAGGGTGGGAGGCCAGGGCCCACAGGACTGCCTCTCGTGGGGCAACTTGCCAGTGCCTTGATCTCCCCCCAGTTTGGGGGAGATGATGGGTAACAGACTGGCCCAAGTTCCCTTAATGGGGCTGGAGAGGAGTTCTAGGAGCAAAGGCATGTTTGGAGCTGCCCGCCAGCTGGCAAAGGTGCCTCCATCAGAGGAGGGGTACATGGCCTCGGGAGGGCTCCTGGCGGTCCCTTACCTCCGGATCTGTCCCCAGCACATTTGTTGATCTGAAGCTCTGCAGAATTTTAAGTAACAGCCCAGGAAAGCAGCCTGAGAAGATTGGGGAGGCCAGGGGCCTGGAGGGCAGGAGGCCAGAGGACCTTCAGTTCAGAGCCTGAGGCTGTGCTTTCTCCTTTCTGGGCCTTGGTTTCCCAAATGGGACGGACGGTGTGCGCTCCCCACCAGGGAAGTGGAGGAAACCCGTGGGCTCGAACTGGGTGGCAGACTGTGGAGGGAGAGCCGGTGTCCCCACTGGACCCCCGAGCACCCCATGTGCAGGGAGAGGGTGGGGAGCCCTCTGTCTGCTTGGTAAACAAAGGGCTTTGGGAACGGAGGCGTGCCTTGAAGCGAGCATCTGGGCGGTCAGTGTTCCCAGGGAGCTTCTACCCAGGCAGCTCATGGCCTTAGTTACATGCCTCTCAGATATGTCCTGAACCCCAGCCCCTGCCCTTATTGAGAAAGCTGCGGTTGGTGTCTTCTCTGCTTTTCTCCAGCACCCACGTTGGAGGCCCTGGGGCCTCTGTGTTGAGTGGAGCCTGTCCCACACCCCACATTCTCCTGGCTGTTTGGTGACCCGGGGCCTGGCCCCAGGGTCCAGGAGTCCACCCCGGTCACCTGGAGGACTCTTCTAGACAAGACTGGGTCAGGACCGAGGCAGGCTTATGCCCTGGCCCCTCCTTCAGGGGCTGGGCTTTAGGCAGGGGTGGCCGCCGAGAGCAGGGAGAGGCTGTGCCATCAAGGGCCCGTCCTCACTCTGTCCACCACGGGGTGGAGCCCGGGCCAGGGTCACATCAGTTTCTTTCCCTCCAAATTTTAATATCAGATTCATTTATTATGCTGACTACCACTGACAAATGTTCACATTATTCACTCATTTATTCATTTGCTCATGAAATCTGTGTGTTGAGTAATTGTTTTGCCTTACTGGCAGTTTTAATTCTACATTCCTTTTTTTCAAAAGGTCAGTGGCTTGCTAGCTGACCAGGCCTGCGTGTGCATTCCCTGGAGAGACGTTTTGTAAAGAGGTGCTCATTTACATCGGTCAGTCTTTGAACTCCTCTCCTCTCTTGTTGGCTTGAATTGATACCTTGGGACCCCCAGGACTCGAGGGGGCCCTTTTCTTGTCTCTGCCATGCCATTTCCTGGCTCCGTACCTGGGCACTCTCACCCCACAGCAAGACTATTCTCTTTCCTCTGCTTGTTCATTTCAAGTTAAGATCTAAAGACCTGTCGCTATCACAGGGGTGTATATGTGTTGGGTTTGTAAGGCTCTTACCTCTAATATTTTGAAAGAACAGATGAAAACTGTCAGGGTCTCAGAGTGAGACAAACCACATTGGAAACGTCTATGGGTTTGCTTTTGGCTTTTGTTTAAAAGTGCACGAGATTCAAAGGGAATTTTAAACCTTTGATTTTGATTTGGAAAATTGAAAAGGTGGTGATGAGTTTGTGTTAGGAAGAAGATGGAAAGTTCTAGAAAATCTAGTTTCAGTAAAGTTACTTCTGAACTGAAATGTTCGAAGAGTAGAGATCAATAGTCTAAGTGTGTTATTTTATGGTAACTTTCTCTACGCAGCTGTGTTTGCTGCAAAAACTCACATTTCTGTACAGAACACTGAATGAAATATGAATGTGCTTTTTACAGTTTAGTACTTTTAATAAAGATTTGTGAGCAAAAAGCTTAAGTACAAGAACCACAAAACATATAGATAAAAATATAGCCATAATCACACATCAAACCTCAGGAAATTCATTACATAGAGAACATCAGTAATTGAGAGAACCGACAGAAAAATAATATATATGCCCAGAATTCTAAAGGCATGAATCCTTTTAGCTGGGATCAGGGCTTCTGAGTTCTCTAGGGTGGGTGTTTTATTACAGTGGATGCTTTACTTAGAAGGATGTAATTTATTATCATTGAATTCGCATGGCAACATGAATTTGGATTTGGGTTTCTGGAAGAAGTTTACAATTAGTCCCCTCATGTATATTTATAGCTTTGAAAAACACTTGATATTAAAATAATTTGAATACCTTACCTTTATTTTTTGATTGATCTGTGAAATATTGCCTCTTTTTTTTTTATTTTTTTTGAAAAGACGAAAGCTAGCCATTGCTGAGTGAAGCATGGCTGTCATGTTCAGAGAACACTGTGATTAGTTGGGCACTGTTCCCAGGCCAGAGGACATGCAGAAAAAGATACAGCCATCCGCACCCTCAGGTACATTGGTCTTATAGGAGGGATACTTTTAATTTTTGTAGATTTTCATTGTTTCCTCATTGGAAACTTCCGTTTAGGGTCTCAGAGCAGACTCTAAGAAGAGGCTGAACAGAAGGTCAGGTACGAAGGTGTGCTTCCTTGCCTCCGTTCCCACTCTGCCAGTTCAACCAAGAGTCACCTCACTCATTCAACCGAGAGCCTCCGTCTTCCTACCCATTCCTTGTTGCTTCATAGCCTTTTGGAATTGTCAGTAGGCTATGATCTCTATGGTTTTCCTTTTTCTATTAAAATACAGTAAGAACTTTATTATGTGTTTCAGTATTT
>NC_138878.1:48405164-48565164 GCF_965194805.1 Balaenoptera borealis
GTAGGCATGGAGCCCCGGGACTCACGGAGACCCTGCCCTGGCGTGGTGACAGTCTCTGCAGGCCCCGAGGCCTAGTTGGGGGCCGGGCTAGGCTGGGTAGCAGCGGGCAGATCCCTGGTGGTTTACTATCCAGGTGCCTTGTACAGTGAGCTTTCTGGTCACCTCTCCCTTGGCAGAGCTGGCCCCTCCTCGGCCTCCTTTGGGTGGGAAAGAAGGACCCCCAAGGAAATCCAATAGGGTGTCTGACTTCTGCTCAGGGTTCCTGCCCCACCTCCCTCCCTCTGTTTTCTCCCCCTGGCTAGCCTGGCCGCACACAGCCCTGATTCCCCCTGGAATCCCAGCCTGGCTCACACAGCCCTGTCTCCCAGGGGCCAGGGAGAAGCCCACCCACTCCATATGCTCCTTGGGAAGCCCCTTCCCTTCCTGAAGCTCTGGGCGCTGCTCCCCACGGCTCCTCACTGCCACACTCACCCTGCAATCTCCCCAGGTCCTCTGGGGCAGGGGGTCCCTGTTCAGCTCAGGGCCTGTGAGCACCGAGCATGTGACAGGAGTGAGGGTCTCATGGGCTGTCCACCTAGGCAGTGGATTCCAGCATTCCTGGGGAGCCTCAACCAAGAATGACTTGTCTGGATGTGGTTGCTGGCCATGGAGCTCCTGACTCCTGGGACCAGGTTTCACCATCCTAAATACAGGTAGGCCCCACTTTAAGGGAACCAGTATGTGAAATCTGAGTCTCCCAACCTAAAGGCGTTCTCATGGGACCAAATAAAGATGCTGGAGCCCTGAGCACTGAGAAGAGGTGGCCCTTTCCTTCATTCTCTGGTACCTGTGCTTTAGACTGAAAAATAGTACTAGGCCATAAGGAGTAAGGAAGGCCAGCAAAGCTCTGGTGTTGCCCATGGTGACACTCTGATGCTCTTTTGGAAATATCAACCCCAATTATTTGTTTCAAATGCTCTCATTTTGGGGCATCTCATCTTGCTTAGGATGAGCTTAGGAACATATCTTTCCTCTGCTATTGGGGGTCCACATGATCTCAGGCTGCAAGTTGGCAGAGGGTCTTGCCCTTTTACCGTGCAGAGGACATCAGAGTGACGGGGTGGGCACACTGGCCCTCCATGGGAGGGTAGCAGACTGAGCTGGAAGTCCCTGTGTCCCTGTGTGGTTTCCCTGTGGGATGGAGACTTGGGCAGGCCCATGCAGGTCGTGGACCATGTGACCCGGGGGGCTGAGGGCGAAGGCCTTGGTATTCACAAGGGTCCCCTGAGTCGTGCCTCCCAAGGCCCTGCTTCCAGGACTTTGGCCCTGGTGGATGGTTCTGTGTGGGTCAGCTGTAGCTGTGCTCTCAGGTGCCTCCTGCCAGACACCCGCACCTTGAGGGGTTGATTTTAGAAGGCCACCCACTCTGCTGCCCTCCACCCTGTCTGCCGCCCTTCGGGGAAAAGCTGTACCTTGTGCCCAGAGAGACCTGCAGGCCCAGGCTAGTGTGGGGACTCTGGGGGCAGAGCTCCGAGGCTGGACTCATGTTGTTGGGTTTACCTTTTCACTTTGACCTAAGTAGATTGCGCTTTGGGCCTGTGCAGAGGGCTCCGTTGCAGGCTCCCTGGGGCCTAGGAGGCGCCCCTCTCTCGTGCCCAGGGACTGGGTAGGTGGTTGGCATGGCCTTTGCTCATTCTGAAAGGAGGGATGTGTCTGGGGGAGCCAGCAAGGGGCAGGCAGAAGGTGGGTGTGCAGGTGTGTCCTGACCATGCCCAAGCCCCCGGCTGTCTCTGGGTGGAGCCACTGCTGCCTGGGGTGGGCTGTTTGCTTGTTTGTTCCTCCAGAGAGATGGTTCTCAACTGCCAGCAGTGTGCCGAGAAATAGGAGCACGTGCTCTGGCCGCAGCACCATGGAGGAGGCAAGGCCCATCCACCTGCCCACTGGTCCTGCCGCTTCTTACCTGGCTCTTCACCCGCTGGCCTTGGCCTAGATGGTGCCTTTCAAAGAGGCCTTTCTGCCCACGCAGTCCTCCTCCTGCTGTTTTCTGTCTTCTGTTCTGTGCTCATTTCCCCTGGGTACTTTTATGTAGTTGCTCTCATTTAACTGCTTGCTCTTCTATGAGACTATAGCTCCTTGATGGCAGGAACCTTGTGCCTTTTGTCCTCTGCTCTATTTTCAGCACCTAGAACCTTACTCAGCACATAGTAAGTGCTTAACAAATACGTGTTGAGGGGAGAATGATGAGGCATAGCCTTTCTCTGGAGGAGTGAATGGTCTATTGTGAGTCACCCTCAGACAGGAAGTGATGGGTCGTAAGAGGCTGTAGAACATGGTGAGTGGAATTGGTAACAGGGGTGGGGTCAGTGTGGCTGAAGTGGTCAGGGACGGCTTCTTGAAGTAGATGGGCTTAAAGGGTAGGTCTGAATTTTTATAAGCAGAGGGAAGAAAAGGGAGGAAAAGTGAAAGTGGGCCCTTCGGAGCTGTGTCTGGTTTGGTGGGAAGGGTCGTGAGTGCCAGTGAAGCGTTCTGGTCTTTGTCATACAAGCAGTGGGGTAGCCTGGAGGGTTTTGTGTTTTAATGTAGTTGATCTTGAATAATTACAAAAATTCTATGTGTTCACCATTAAAGTTCAAGCAGTGATGTAAAACCCAGGTGCTCCCTTTCAACCCCACTCCCAAATCCTTCTCCCGTCTCTGGAGAAAAAGCCCTGTTATGAGCTTAGCTGTACACTCTGCCAGACTGTTTATTATGTGTTTACATCATATGTATGGTGAATACCCACATAAGTAAATAATACCACACATATGTACTTCCTTCTACATAATTAGACCATACTATACAATTGCTCTGAGACTTGCTTTTTTCTCTTTTCTTCTTTTTTTTTTTTTTTTTGTAAACAGTATTGTTTGTAGATCAAAACATCAGGTGGATAGAAAGAGCATATAATTCTTAACTTTTGTATAATTCTCTACAATATAGCATATCTGCATTTATGTAACAGTATACCTATTGATGGATATTAAGGCAATTTTTATTTTTCCTTTCTACATTATACTTACAATGCTGCAGTGAACATCGGTGCATGTATATCTTTGTGAACAAGTTTGACTGTTCCTGTTGGGTGGATTTCTAGAAGTAGTATTTCTGGGTCCCTAGGTATGTGTATTTAATTCTTAGATAGATATCACCAAGTTGCCCTTCAAAGTGATACTGAATGTGTACATTATATACACATACACCAATATTGTATGTACAGCGCTCATTTCCCCAAACCTCACCAGTACTGAATATTATTGCTCCTTTAAATGATTACCAATATGAAAGATAAAAACTGGTATCTTTTGTTTGTGTTTCCCTCATGAATACTGCAATTGACTATCTTTGCATATGTGTATTGGCCACTCCAGTGTCTTTTGTAAATTGCTTGTTAATATTTTTTCCATTTTTCTATTTTTGTTTTTTTTTGTCACTGATTTTTAAGAGCTCTTTACTATGTTGGGCAGTAACCCTTCGTTGCACATATCTTAAATATTTTTCTGAGACTGCTTTAGAATAAGGGAAGGGACATAATCAGAGCCAAGGCTTAGGAAGATGACTGTGGCCGCACGCTCAGGATGAATGGGGTAGGGGAGGCCAGGGCCGCAGAGACCACGTATCATGCAGTAGTCTGGGCATGAGGGAGGGAGGTACGGTCATCCTCTTATGTTGCAGAGGATGTGCCTTGCTCCTCATTCCAGGAAGGCATCTGGGTATGTGTTGAAGAAGTTTGGAAAGGTCCGGAGGTGGTTGCTGGGGCCTACTTCTCATGCATAAAGACTACATCCTTTGTCTTTCTGGGCCTCTGACTCCTGTGATGACTGACTGTGGCTCCTCTTGGTCCAGGACAGATGTCAACTTCCTCACCCTGCCTGGCATCTAGGAGGCGGCCCTGCTGAGCCTGGCTGTGGACCCTGGGGAGGCTGAGCAGGGACAGGGATGCAGCTCAGGGGAGGCAGAGCATGGCATTGGGCGAAGCCTGCGACCCCTCAATTGTGAGGGCTAGCCCCCATTGTCTTTAAGGTGCCCAAAGCTCTCATAGTCTGTAGCTTGATAACTTATTGTTGCAAAGTAGATAAAAATACTACTGTTAAAAATAACCCCAGCCACCCCACAGTGAATGCAGCCACCACACATTGATCACGGGTCCTCTTCAGGGGCCTAGCTCCCTCCTGCCCCAGAAGACGGCTTCATTATTCTGGTTTTACACACCAAGAAACTGAGGAGTGGGGACTATGGTCTTGCCTGGGGTTTCCCAGGCATCTCCTGTCTGAGCTGGGACTTGATCCCTGTTGTGTGGTCTTAATCTCGTCCCCCAGCAGGTGTTAGGAAAGCCTCTTGCAGGTGCCTCTGAGGCCAGACCAGACACAGCAGGTGACATTTCTCTTCAGGCCCAGGACCCTGGGTCCTGCACCTGTGCCCATATGTCCGTACGTGGAGACGGCCTGGCTGAGAGCCCAGAGCCCAGGGATTAGGTGCCTCTGCCCCCACCTCATCCCCACCAGGCATCTGTGCTCCGGGAGGCTTGGGGAATGTGTTTTTGAACCCAGCCTGCGGGCAGTGGGACTTGGGCAAACCCTTTGCTCCTGCCTGCTGGGGGGGTGCTGGGCGTTCTCCCTGGACGGTGGGTGAGTTTCCGTGCCCTCCGACCATTGCCATTGGAGGTTTGCCTTGTAACTTGAGTGTTGGGTCAACTTTCAGAATTAAGAGCAGAAAGGTAGCACTTTAAGGCATTTCCTCAATTCTTCTTAGATGCCCACACATCGTGTTTTCCCTGTTCACCACTTAGGCAGCCATTTCTCTTCTTGTTTCTAACAGCTACCTAGAGAAAACACTTGAATGCAGATCATATCTTGATGGTATTTACTAACATAAATATTTGCTTTCTAGAAGCAATGTTACACAAAATGCCTAAGCTGTGGGCTAAGCGTCTGAGGGCTGGAGGGAAGCAGTGCCACCTCCGTGGGGCGGGGTTGGTGTCCACCATTGGCACCATGAGACACGGGGAGATGGCCACATGTTGGGTCATCCAACCTGCTTCTTCCGAGGACCTTGTGGTCCTTTTTTAAATGATAAAACCATCTTTGCCAGCCTCCCCCAGGGCCCCTTGAGCTTAATGGAGATGTATCTGAACACAGTGTGCGGTTCAGCCGCTTGCTTCCAGGGCGCCTGGAGCTGTGCTGCGGCAGCCCTCAAGGAGCTCACAATGCACGGATGGGGGTAATAATCAAATCAGACAGCAGCTGCATTTATTTTACCTGGTGTAATATCCGAGAAGGAGGAAGGAACTGAGCAAGCCAGACGTAGGTCTGAAGAGAGCCAGTGAAATGATGCAGACCATGGCTAGGCGAGTGGATGCCTTTGCGACAGAATTGGAGTGTTTTTTTAAAGATGGGCTTATTTCAAGTAATTCTAAATATCACGAAATTCCACTAGAGACAGGGACCACGGAGAGGCCTTGGAGTTTGAGGAAACAGGATTTGATGAGCTTGAGCGTTTGCGTTGACCTCTGATGGTGTGTGTAGGCTGCAGCACGGAGCCCTGGGGCTGACAGAGGAGTACTGTGTGCACATGTGTGTTTGCATGTGTATATGTGTGCACACCCGTGTTTGCATGCGAGTGCAAGGGTGCACATATGTGCACTTGCATGTGCACACACCTCGCCTCTTAGGATGATGAACATTCCTTGAGAATGAACTGGCAGCCCTGGTCTCCGTGTCCCGGTCTCCGTGGGCAAGCAAGCTCCCCTCCTGAGGTCAGCTTTCTTCACCCAGGGTGACTCCGTTTTCAGACCCACTGGATTTGAGGACCGCCTTTGAGGCAGCTCCCTGTCTTGCTCTATATTCAGTATTATTAAAGTTTTTGTAACCCAAATGGCATTGGTTTTAACAAATAAACCAATGCTAACGCCAGCTTCTTTGGCTGGACAGACGCGAATCAGCTTCAGCAAGTGAATAGATGACATATCAAAGAACATGTTGACTAATCCCTTCCCTGTCTGAGAGCATTTTCCAGATCGTAGGCAAATACACTGAGGCGTTTAAAATAGAAGTCCCGGCATGGCCACAAGTGTATTCTGGGGAGTTTCGGCATCTACGTGCTATAGGCAGGTGAGTATTTATAGGAGGTGCCTTGAAGTTGGGGACGCGGAGGGGAGCCCTCTCCATTGCAGGGATGATTGTGGCAGGAACATGCTGGAATGATATTCTGCCTTTATTTATTATTTGCTACCAATGCGACTATCTTTTAATTTTTTTAAACAAATAATTTAGTTGTAAAGCCTCAGACTGATTTTTTTTTTTGCGAAATAGTTCTAGTGAGCTAATTTATTTTTCAACTTTAAAACATCAGCATTTTATAGATCTGAATTTCACAATGTGAGGATGATTGCTACGTACAATTTGCAAAATTGTGATTAGCCAGCCCTTGCTTTGAGTTAGTTCTCCCTAATTCACAAAGGCTTCCAAGAATAGTCTGCACAAAATTCAGTTTGCAAATTGCAGGGCAGATTTTTAGAGGGCAGTTTAAAGAATGAAGTCCTAAGGGTTTTATCTATATTTATATCTCTTGTTAAACCAAACTCTTATGTAAATGTTACAATCTGTAAATAACTAGCAGGGCTGCCTTCTTAAAGGCAAGATTGCATCTCCATTTTTGAGATTTAGCAAAATTATTAAATGGCAGAATTGACTAAGATGCAAGTATATTTGGAACAAGCTAATAAACATTAATCAATATCATCAGCTGTATTTGTGTGGATATTTGAGGGTTTAAAAGTACAGAGACCTTTCAGTTTGCAGTTGAATTTCTCACAAATTAAAATAAAATAAAAAAAGGCGCTGCCCTTAGTGATGTTTTGGGGGGAAAATGGTGATAGCTTTGTATTTTCTTACTTTTTCTAGCTATTAAAGTTTCACTAAATCTTACACGGCTGTATACAGTCTGGATTATTTTTCACCCTTCTGCCATTGGACTGGAAAGAAATTACTGGCTCCCATCAGTGTTACTGGCAATCCCCATGTTCTGACATCTGTTCCTTTCCAAACATTTTACCAACCTTGATGAAATGGAGTTCAGTGTTAGAAGCTGACTTGAAGGAAAAAAAAAAGGATGATTAAAAATAACATTGATTAAACGCAAGAAGTCATCTCCCAATAACTATCAATGTTTTGATGGCCACTGCAGTTTATTTTTCTTAAATCTAGATAACTTATAGAAATTTTAATCATGTTTAATCTTTGAATTAAACTGAATTAGTGGCTTCTCATTTTTAAATAGAAGTATAGTGGACTCATTCTAGTCAATTTTAATCAAAGTCTTTGGGCTCTATTCATAAGGAATGTTTTTGGTCTTTCTCAGAGAAATCATGTAATGCACTTCTCCTGAGCAAATTACACTTTCTCAATTCATTAAGTCTTCTTTATCCCCTGGTTCCCAGGCAAAAGCACACAGCATCTTGGGGGTCAGGACCCACCAGAAGGAGGGGTTGGGGGTAGGAGAAGCAGAGGCAGGGTCTGGGCCTGGTTCCTGCAGAGCCTCTTGGGGGAGGCCTTTCAGATGGGACGGTGGGAGCATTCACAGTGTTGGGGAAATTGTGGCCCAGGGAAAAATAAAAGGCTCCCCTCCCCCACTTGGGTTACCCAAATGATTTCCAGATTAATTTCCCCTTTTAAATGGCATTCAGATCTCTCCTAGACTTGGCCCCCAGCAGAATCAGGGCCTGTAATTCAATGCGTAAACAGTGAGGAAGTCCCACTGTGCGCTGGACCTGTCACTGAAGACAGAGGTATATTTCAATCAATTAATCCATATAATATGTATTGAGTGCCTGGTATGTGTCATACGCTGGGAGTGTAGCAATGAGCAAACAGAGAAATAACCCTGTCCTCCTGGGCCTTCATTCCAGTGACACAGACAAGGGCATCTCATCATTACCGGCCCTTGAGCGTGGGTCACCCTGGGAGGCTCCCCTCCGAGCTGCACCTTGTCTTCCTGGTCAGCTGTGGTAAAAGGAAACCAGCCCCCAGCTGCCGTCTGGAGCCTCACCCATCACATGTCTCGCCTCTCTGCAACCTCTGTTCTACACATCTGCCCTCCTCCAGGCTCACCACCTTCTCCGAGCTCATTCTTCTCTGAGTGCTGAGAAGACTTGGGGTTTGCACTACAACTGCCCTCCCCACATTTGTAGTTCACAATGACAAAGGAAATCTTAATCCAGTACCACAAATTCAGAAAACAGAGGGAGTGAGACACAAAGCCACCGCAGCACCCGGAATCCCGTCCCCCTCCCCCCCACCGTGTTCATCGTGAATCGTGTACTTTTGGTAACCTTCCTTTTTATCTTCCCCTTGCATTTCCCTTTTTCACTCTATGTAATTGTACCCATAGTTTTAAAATCTTTCCCCTGGCATCATGTGATTTGTATTTTGCTAAGATCCCATATCATTTATAACCTTCGTTCCTAATAGCTGCTGTTTTCTGTTGAATGGATATGCCATAATTTACTTCACAGTTTCTTTAATTGACATTCAAGTTATTTCTGATAGTTCTCTAATGTAAAAACTACTGTGATGAGCATCTTTGTACAAAAAAGATCTTTTTCCCCTATTTCAGGTTGTTTCCTTAGGCCAGACTCCCAGAGGGGCAAGTCCTGGGCTGGGGGACACCACTCCACTTCTCTGCCCTTTCTCCCAGATTTCTCTGTTTTCTGGGACTTAGTCTTCTTGCTGCCTCAGGGACTTTTTTGGGCTTCCTCGGGCAGGGGCTGCGTTTATCACACTCTCAGTGCTGGGGCTTCAAGCCCTGGTCCTCGGCCAGCCCCACAGGGGGTGCAGACAGTCTTCATAAGCAGCTGCCTTTTTCCTGAAATTCCCTTCTTATTCCGTCTAATCAATGCTTTGTGGGTGAAACAATTAGTGTTGGGAGTACACACTAAGTTTTTGGAACTTTCTGTTGCCCGACATCTGGAAAAACCATGAACCTCCCACTGGCCCGCCATACACACCCCTGCCCCTACCCCAGATGGGGGCTTTCAAATGCCTGCAGAGCCACAAGTGAAGGCGGAGGGCGAAAGTGCTAGAGGATGGAGTCCAGCCTTGCCGAGACCACTCTGCTTTGGCTTCTCCCACATCACATGGCTTCATGGGGGTCCTGCTTGAAGGGCTGGGCACCTGATGGGAGAGATTTGCTGAGGTGTGAAGCCTTCAGAACTTCCTGGTTCCTCGAGGGAAGTGTACAGTGTTAGGTCAAGTACAGGGTCTGAGAGGTCCTCTTCCTCTCACTCACTGACTGAAGGACCAGTCATGAGATGCAAAGCCAGGAGCCTGGGGTCCCCCTGGGTGGTTCTGGTCCCCCAGCACTCTGTGCTATTCCTGATAAATGAGACCACTCACAGAGCCCCCCACCCCCCCACCAGAACTAGGGAGGTTCCAAGGGGGTCTCCTGACCTCCTCACTGGGATGAGATTTGCTAGGAGACTCCGTGGCTCTAACGCTTGTGGAAGGTGGGGACAGATGTGGGGGAGATTCTGCTCTCTACTCAGCTCTGACAAGGCACAAATGCCTCCTCTTCCTCACAGCCCACCAGCCCCTCACCCCTTCCCTTCCCCCTCTCCTCTGTCTCCTGCACACATGCCCACCCCTGCCCCCAGGCACTTAACTCTAGTCCAGCACCACCTCCCACCTCCCATTTGCATCTGGATCTTTCTCGAGTTGCTAATTCACCCTTGATCAATAATTTTTATTCTTTTAAAGAAATCACAGAATATTTCTAAGTGTATGCAGGGAGAGGGGAAAAGCACAGTGTGTGTCGTTTTAGATTTGATGTGTTCTGGATTTAGAAGTGCTGAATAATTCATTCCTGTTTAAAAAATAAACATACTATCTCTATCAGGACTTGACTGGGGGACTTCATAATGAATCGGTTCCAGGGTTGCAGGGTTCTTAGGTTGGGCAGCATGAGAAGGAAGTCAGGCACTGTCTGGGGAGAGGCTGTCCTCCTTTCCATGGGTGGGGTAGGCAAGATGGTCTTGGCCATGCTTGGAGGGGGCGTTGCTGGATCTTAGAAATTTCACTTGCTTTGAGAGGTTCTCTCCCCTGGCTGGTGTTCAGTCCTCCAAACCATCCATCCCTCCATTGTTCCACCCCCTGCCACACACTTCTGTGTGTCCCTCCATCTACCTAACCATCTCTCCTCCCCACGCTCTCTGTCCCCATCCATATGCTCATTCCCCTTTCCCTTTATCTACTCATCTACTCACTCATCCACCCATTTGCCCCCTCCCTCACCCATCTTTCCATCCATCCGTCCGTCCATCCATCCATCCATCCATCCATCCATCCATCCATCCATCTATCCAATGTGTCATGAGCATCTGCACAGTACACATCTCTGAACTCCACAGTGCCTGTATTCTAGCCGGAGATTCAGGCAGAGGAATCACTGACAATAATACACAGTGGTCCTTTCCTGTCGATGGCACCTCCTCCAACCAAGTCAGAGCCTCTCACTGCTGATATTTATATGCCGTGTCTTTTCCCATAAAATTCCTTCTCTTCTTCCATTCCTTCCCGAAGACTGGTGAGCTGATTCCCCCTAAGGTGTTAATGGCGAATAACAATTTTATACAATACCTTCTAGACGTTTTGTGGAAAGGGGGGCCAGGGAGAGAACCACATCTGCCGCAAGTCATACAGAGAGCGGGACTCATCGTATGAGTGCTCTTGGTCTAGATTCATCCACCTCAGCTCCTCGGCCTGGGGAAAACTCCCAGAGACACGCTTTCTGGTGTCAAAGTTCATGTCTTCCTAACCCATAGGGAATGACAGTGGCCGTGGCAGTGAGGTTTGGTCGGTGGGGCTGGCATCAGAGTGCACAGACGCCTGTCTCACTCCTCACACTCTGCCTTCCCTGAAGGACAGAGATGGCTCTAGTTAGAGGTGGGCTCTCAGCCCCACCCTGGAGGCCAGGTCTCACCTTCAGCCTGGACGCCTCAGCTGGGTGGGCATTGGGATCTGGGGGCTGGGGGCAGCCGGTGCGTGGCCACGATGCTGAGCTGCCTGTAGCGGCTGTGGAGCTCCTTTGAGCTGTTTCTTCATCTATACAAGGGAAAACGGGCCTGCTAACATCTGTTTTGTCAGGGTCTGGGGGCTGCACTGGGGCTCCAGGAAGACTGCGTGTGGGCGCACTCTGGAAGGGTGGGGTCCGAGGAGAGGGCATTCTGAGGGGCAGCGGGGGTCCCCTCTCCCTTCAGGCTGGGAGTCCACATTTCCCTCTCTTCTTCTGCCACAGAGCACCCCAGTGATCTGGGCGGTGAGCAGGCCCAGGGTCTTAGAAGCGCCAGGTCTGACGTTGCCCATGGAGTCCAATTCTGTGGACCGTGGCCTGGAGCCAAGCCCTGGAAAAAGGCCCAGCCCAGGTGTCACCTGTGAGCAGCACCAGGCGTGCCCAGGTGGGGCTCGCTGAGCCATGGTCGTGGTTCTGGCCTTCCCGGCTGTGCCACCTGTGGGCTGTGTGGCTGTTGGTGTCACCCTCTCCTCTGGGTGGCACGTCCCTGACTGTGGAGAAAGGGGTGGCCTCTCTGGGCTGTGATGCCGCGATTCGCGCCGTGGACCCACTCCGTCGCCTGCAGACTGCACTCCGCATACCTCGTCTCCCCTCTGCTAAATCACAAACAGAAATTGAACTCAGGGTCACGCATGAAGTCATGAGTGTAAGTTTATTTTTTACATGTGGAGTGTTCTTTATTTACAGCTGAAATCCCCTGAAGATTAAACTTTAAAAAGATTTAATAGTGCTGGGGTCAGATGGTGACCTCTTGCCATGCTCTAGGCAAGCAGGCAAAGCTGAGCGCTCGCAGCCTCTTTGAAGAGGCTCGGCCAGGAGGGCGCCCGGTGTGAGACCAGCGGGCTGGCGCTGCCCAACCAAGCCTGTGGGAGGGGCTGGGGCCTTGGGGGTCTGCCCTGAGGGCTTGGGGGGAGTGGGGGCCAGGAAGCCTGGTCCGGGGCCATGCAGGGAGAACAGGGTGGAAAGAAAGAGGATGCTGATTGGGGCCAGAGCTCTTTGACTAGCGGTGTCATTTTGCTCTGGGAAAACAAGTCCCCTCAAGACAGTCTGCCATGTCCCTTTGGCTTCTTCTAGGGAATCCTCTCAAATCTGGTCACTGACAACTTTGTGAGAAGGGGTCAGGGATGGCGGTGCTACCTGTGTGCGAGCACGTGGCTGGGGGATGTGGATGGGCACCGCCCCCTCCGCACACCTGACGGGGCTCAGCTGCACAAGCGGCCCTGGGAAGACACAGCATTTTATTTTAAACTTGGAGATCTTTTTCTTTAAGAACCTTTTTTTTTTCCCCTATGCAATTTTAGTCTCCTATTCACTGACAGCCTTTTGTTAAAGGATGTATTATTGTTGAAATTGATGCAAGAGGAATGTGTGTCCTCGCTGGCTGTGGGCACGGAGCTCCAGCCCAGCTCCCTGGGACACACAGCAAACCTGGACCGACAGAGCCCCTGGCTGGGTCTGAACCCACCCCAGCTAGTGCGGCCTGGCCCGTCAACTTCCTCTGGGAATCCAGGCTCTTCTTGGCATACAGTTATTTTATGAAGAAAGTGGGGTGTTTTCCAGGCCTGTGTTTGATTTTCACTTATAATTATCTCCACATAAGTCTTCAATTTTGGATTTTGAATTGGAGACACATGAACCCGGCTATGCATGTTAAAAGATCAGTGACAAAAATCACATGACATTTGCATGCCGTAATTATTCCCCCAACCTCCAGCAGGCTTTGTTTGGAAGTCAAACCTGCATGCAGCACATGCCCTTCGTTGGGGGGGCTTTCATGAATTTGGATTTGGGTTTCTTTGTGTTCACGTCTAAGTGACGCAGGCTTGGTTTCAGACCCCACTCTCCTATCTCTGAAACCCTGGCCTCCATCCCTCCCACCTCTGCGGCACAAGCTGTGGAAGTTTTATCCTTTGGGCAGTGTGTTTGGTCTCTGATGGGTGGACTTAGGGCTCATAATGACTTTGCAGGGTGGGGGACAGGTTGCTGTGACCCTGCGACCCTCCCCAGCACGGAGGACATCTCAGACTCCTCCATGCCTGCTTCCTCCTCTCGCACATGGGGGCCGTGGAACCTACCTTGTGGGGTTGGTGTGAGTGGAATGACATAATGCCCGTGCAGTGTGTAGCGCAGCGCCTGGCACGAAGGAAAGCCTTCTGTGCGTAGTTATGACGATGACCGTCAGTCAAATATCGGCTTATCAGAGAGCAGTTAGGCGCCTCTGTGTGCCCAGCTCTGCAGACCCCCGGGGAGGTGGAGAGGCATCTGTTGGGTCCCAGTGGACAGAACAAGCCAGCCTGGGGGAGGCCGGAGGGCAGGTTTAAGTCCTGCATGGGGCTGTGCTCCTGTCACAGCAAAACCTCCACAGCCCGCAGCGAGCTACCAAACGGACTCCTGTGATCTTAGGAGGGGCCTTTGTGCAGCCTACTGTGTGGCCCGGGCCACCCTTGGTCTACACTCCGAGCTCACCAGAGTTCCCTGCAGTGGATTCCTCAGCTCTTAGTAATCTGCTCACTCAGTAAAGGGTGATGCGCTATTCAGGGGTCCACGCAGCCTCAGCTAATTGCCCAAGTTCCGGAAGAATCGTTTTGTAATGCAAATAGTTGTTTGTACCACATGTGTGCTTCGGATAAAGGTCTAATCTGGTGATTCCACCCTATAGGAAGGAGATATCTGCTGGAACCAGTATATGCTGAAGGGGACGAGCATGCCTTTCTCTGGAAAAATCGTGGCATGGACACTTATGTGCAGAGGGGTTCTTTTTGGATTTCCCTGCCACTCTTGAAGCCAATAACAGCAGGTGTTTGGTGTACTTTGGATCTAGTTTGGTGGCCTTTAAAAATTAAGGGCCATCAAGAGCTCCTTAGAGATACTGGTTGCTTTAATCTTGTTCTTCTTGATTCCACTCTCTCTCCCCTCCACCCCTCCTCCTTGCCCCTTCCCCTGCCAGCAATAGAATTTGAAGGCATTGTCAGAGTGAGAAATGGGAATTAGGATTACAGAGAGAGATGCACTGATGCAAGGAAGGCTCTTTTGGATCTTGTTAAAATGGATCTATTTTGCACGCTTGCTTTTAAAAAGTCGGTATATCAAGAAGGCCAGCAGCTTCTTGTGAGAGGCACCTTAGCAGTGGGAAGGGTTGGGGCAGGGTCCATTTTAGGCTTCTCAATAGACAAACACCTGTACTAAGGCACATCTGAGAGCTTGGGCCACATACCCGCAAGTAAGCAGAACAGAGCCTTATTGAGAAAAGTCCGAAAGGACTGGAGCAATCAGCTTACAATGAGTATTTTTGCTTCGTAGGAATGTGGTCTTGCTTGCTGAAAACATATCCTTTGCGCAGAAAGCACACATAATCCTAGGCCAACTTTGCCCTTTGAATAAAAATATGCTTAGTTGGAATTTTGGAGGTGGGGGACTGGGGAATGGAGATGGGGAGGAATCTCTTTCAAGCCTGTTCAACAGAATACGTGCTTATAGATAGAAACTCAAAGGGAGTAATAGTTATGGAGTTCTATTTTGTAAAATGTGACCAACTGATACAATAAAACATTTGTATAAGTGGTGATTAAATTACATCTAAGAGAGTACCTCATTATGGTCCTAAAAAGTACTCGTTGGAGCTGTCTTTTGGACAGACCTTGGAAGGCCTAGGGATGGTACAGACAAAAGTTTATCAGGCCCCACCTCTCCCTTGCTGTATCCACCTGCACCGTTGGTACGGCATTAAGTTCTGAGGGTCATGTCAATAGTTCCATTAAAACACACACTTTTAAAAAACGGAGATTTATTACTGTGGCAGGATATTTTGCTGTGGGGCATAACTTAACTTACTGGGTCTACACTTGGGAGAGATACTTTCTCCACCAAATTTCTGAAGAAAAATCAAAATTGATTTGGGTATTATTGAACGGTGCTACTTGATTTTCAAAAAAATATTGATTGAGCATAACAGACTAAAGTACTATTTTGTTTTGAAAAATAGTTTTGGCTGATATTTTATCATATCATGACTTAAATGACATGCTGTATTTGAAAGTACTTAATATCATGCCTGGTATACAGTAGGCACTCAGTAAATACTGCTTTGGCTCTGTTACTATGACACCACCATCATCAGCACCACTGCTTAGTTTTCTGAGTTGGGTAAATATTGAGTAATATATTGCATACTTTATCATAAGGCCAGGAGGCTCTGGGTGCCCACATGTTAAATATTAATTGTACTAAGTCTGATCCTGTATAAGTTTATGGCCAATTCTATCATGTTAAAATAAATTTGTTGGTGTAAGCAGCTTAGAAGTCACAGAACTGGGGCAGAAGTCCACTCTTGAGTGGTCAGTTTCTTACACCCTGGGTCTTATGGGTACAGGCTGGTTGGGAGCTTTAGCTTTGCATCGGCCTTCACTCTGTGAGGACAGACCTTGCATTTTCTGGGCTGGGGGAGAATTGGAGGGACTCAGAGGACCCTTGATTTTGGGGCTGGGGATTGGGAGGCCTGGTTCAAGGCCTTGCTTTTCCACCAAAGAGATACAGAGAAGTCACATTGGCACTCTGGGCCTCAGGCTCCCATTTCCAGGAGGAAGACTCTAGGGTCCCCCTACCCTGACATCTATGCTCTCCGAGGCCATGTCTACGGAATAGCAGCCTGCAACTTTGCCGGCACTGTCCCTCCCCCAGTCTTCACCTCCCAGTTCTTCTCATCTTCCAGGACGTGGCTCAGATGTCCCCTCGTCAGAAAAGCTCCACCTCCCCCATGGCTTGCTGTCTCTCACCAAAGGAGCAAAGGATGTCAAAGGGAGACATACCCATGGCTTTCAGTAAAATGAGAGCTCCATGCATCTGAGCATGGTAACAACCAGGAAAAGAAGCAGCTTAGCCAGTGAGCGCTTGGGGTTCCAGAACATTCTCTTCCCTTTATGTAGAGTCATAATTCTGATAGTCTGAGTCAGGCTCAACAGTGAGCCTCAAGTGCATGTTGCTCTTACCTGATCCACAGGAAGTACTCAGTGAGTATTGGTTGAAAGGGAGCGTGCTTCTGTGATCCGTGAGGCTCCTCTTCCTGGCCAGAGCCCCAGTTTCATCTCTAGAGGACAGTGGACCCGAGACAGACAGAAGTCTGGGAGTTCCAATGGAGCCCTACTTGGTTCCGTGTTCTCTCTCCCTCTTATGGGTCTCCAGAGAAAAGAATTGGGTGAAGAGCTTGTGCCCACACTGGGCTTCCAGGTGGGGTTTAGCCCCTGAGGCCAACATGGCTATGGGGCCTCTGGACAAGAGGCTCTCCTTCTTCATCCTCCTTGTGTGATGCTATATCTGTCTGGAGCTTTCCTGGGTGAAATCTGCTCATGGCTGCAGGCCTGCCTGATCCCCAGGGCAGTGTCCCATTGTCTACCTTCTGTACTTGTTTCATCGGTAGCTTCCACGTCACCTGCCCTGACCTTGCCCACACCCTGAGCCCTACCTGCGAAAGGGCACGCCCACCCCCAGCCGGACCCCACCAAGATGAACCACAGACAACCCCTCCCACACACACAAATTAGTGGACTGTGTCTGTGTTGACACATTCATTCTCACCCTAATGATATGTTTATTTAACTGATGACTGCTGTCCTCATTAGGGACTCATTGTTGAGCCTGGAATAGTGATTATTTTTGCTGATATTCCTTTTCTGCAATGATGATTTTTTTAAAAAATCACTCTTTTGGTGTGCTATGAATCCTTAATGAGGATAGTTAAATTTAAAAGAAACCCCCAAACCACCCTTCAGGTTGAAAATAGAAGTGTCTGCACAAGCAGGCTGCTAATCTGCTGATTATTGATGGACATGATTGGTGACAGACCCACATCTTTCAGTAAAATGAGAGCTCCATGCATCTGAGCATGGTAGCAACCAGGAAAAGAAGCAGCTTAGCCAATGGAAAGTGAATGCTTGGGGTTCCAGACATTCTCTTCCCATTAGGGAGAGTCATAATTCTGATGGGTTGAGTATTAATAATGGCATCCAAATTGGACCCAGAGCTGGGTGATTCTTGGGAATGGATGGAAAAAGATGTTTATAAAAGCTTATTAGCCGAATACCCAGCAAGTTGGATAGACTTTCCAACCCCTGAAACCTACCTTTTTCCTTTGAAATTCTAATCGAATGCCCTCATGACAGGTGAGTACTTCCTGCTTCTCAGATGAGGATTAAGACTCTTAGAAAATCAGCACTTTGGCTAAGACTGGGGTCAGGGTGTGCTGGAGTGACACCATGTGTCTCGCCTGCAAGCCTCTGTCTTCTCATCTGTGGACTAAGCCCATTACAGCAGTGACAGTGCTGTGGGAAGCATCCTGCGGCGGCTTGATGGTAGGGATGGGAATCCCAGTGGCCTCAGTCCAGTGACCAGCCTTTACAGGTCTCCATACAGCATAGGGACCTGGGGTGGGTGGGAGATGGGGTGGGGGGTGACATGAGGAAGCCACAAGGGAACAGGTGTGGCCAGACCTGGGGGATTTAGCACAGATGGGAATGAATTCAGGACCTGGTTACTGGTTCCAGTATTAGCTGTGTGATCTGGGGCATGCCACTTGTCCTCTTGGAACCTTAGTTTCCTCACCTTGTACTAAGGGTGTTGGGCATCAAATAAAATAATAACACATGTCAGGGGCTCAGTTACATCTTAAATCCCAATAATGGAAGCTGCTGTGACACGGCCACCTCCTCCCGTATGTGTGCTGACTGGCCTCACAGGTGTAGTAGCATCTCCTCTCTTCTCGAGGTCCGTGAGCTTCTGGAAGCCTGGTCCCACCCAGCCGCTCTTTACAGCATGACCCAGCCTTGCACCAGACAGGAGCATGTGCTAGGTTAGTGCTGTGGGTGTCTGGTCACCTGAGCTGCCCGGCTCCGGCCCTCTTCCCAGCCTGGGGCACCTCCCCCCAGCCTCTTGGCTCCTGCCCTCTAGGGCATCCGTTCTTCCCTCAGCCAGCACGTGTTGAGAGGCTGTGAGTGCCGCTTCCTGCATGGCTCCTGGTCCACACTTGGGCGTGGACAGAATGTTCCTTGCTGGAGCTGCCTCCAAATGGTGGCCTTTAAAACGTTCCTGCTTGTTCACTAACCACCAGGGCTTAGGATATGGGCTTACTCTCTGTCTTGGTCCTGCACGGGTCCCCTCCAGCTGCTGCCATCCACAGCTCAACATTGGGCCATCCAGCAGCCACTGAGAACCACTGGGTTCAAGGGGTGACACCCACCCAGCTCTGACTCTCCTCACCAAATGAATTTCTCCTAAATACAGATTCAGGAGTTCTGAGGCAGAGCATGGATGGACCAGGGAAGAGGTGACCCCGCCCAGAAACGTGGGCTGGTCGGCACACTCTGGGCAGACTGTGTGTCCTCCGCTGTTTTAGGTAGGCTCCGACGTGAGTGTATGGCAGGGCCTGACCTTGGGGGGACTGAGAGTCCAGCTGGAAAGATGGAGTGCATGTTTGTTGGTGCATTCCTCATCTGGCCCCCCTAGAAGACGTCCTCCAGGAGGGCAGGGACCATGTCTGACCTTTCCCTGTTGATTCTCTGGCATCTGGCACATAGTAGTTGCTCAGTAAATATTTGCTGAATGAATGAATGAATGAATGGGATACCTGCTTGTGGAATGCTAATGATGCTTGGAAGGGCAAGAGAAGAGAGCACAGGGCAGTACTGGATCAGCTTTGCCAGAGGGATTGGATAAACAATTGCTATTGAAATTCAGAGGCTGGCCAGGGGCCCTTTCAGGCTTTGGCTGCCAAAGGCTTCTTTGGAGAGACTGCTCAAGCTGATTCTTGCATCCTGGTTGGTGCTTGGAGGTAGAGAGGAGGGAGAAGGGTGTGCAGAAGGCAGGGTGGGGTGGGCAAAGGCCTGGAGGCTGGACTGCAGGGGTGTCTAGGGGACAGCAGGTAGATCCCTGGGGCTGGAGGGAGGGAGAGAGTGTGCCTGGGAAGCTTTGGGGACCATCCTGGAGAGGTCAGCAGAGGCCAGAATTCACAGGCCCAGGCTGGAGAGTTCAGCTGTGACCCCTGATGTTATTTTAAGGTGGTGGCTTTTTCATATTTAATTATGAATGAAATTGCATTTGAGGACGGCAGCTGATGACGGCGTGTGGTTGTGCTGTGTGGGCTGCTTTCAAAATAGCTCACCCCAAACTTCATTAGTGATTAGTTTGAGGAAAGTGCAGCCTGACCTGCCAGCATTTTTCACATCGTCTGTGTTCTCGGGGAAGGGCTCTGGCTTCAGGGGCCCTTTTCTAGGCCTCGTTCTTGGAGGCCCATCCCTGAGGACCTCAGCGTTTCTTGATGACGGGCAGATTGTTGCCCTTTGTAATTCTCCTTTGCCCTTCAACTTAGTCCTCTTTGAACTACTATTTGAACTTGGAGCACCCTGAGGGGACGCTGACAGAAACCCCTGCCTGTGGCTCTGTGCGGCCAGGGAAGCCAGGGCTGGCGCTGGACACTCTCGGCCAGGCCGCCTGGCCCACCGCGTTGGGTTGCTGAGCCGAATGGCTGGCGTCCCCATCTCCTGACTTCTCCTAAATATGGTCAGTGTTTGTAGAAGCTCCCATCACCATCTGCATGAACTGTAGCTTTCGGCTTGGCCCCCCTCCCTTTCCTGGACTTAGTCTAAACCCTCATTATAATCGAGATTAGCCTCAGTGAGAAGTACACATGGGTTGGCAACCAGAGCAAATCCCAAACAGCATCTCCAGCGCTGTGATGAGCGTGACATACCAGTGCTGGTCCCGCTTCCTCTTCTGAAATCCCATTCCTGACACTGGCGTGAGACACCGCTGCAGCCCGGGGTGGGGGTGGGGGGGTCTCCTCCACGGGAGCGCTCTGGTTCCAGGTCCAGCTTGCCTCCCCGCGTAGCGGGCTTGGGTTTGCGCCCCGCTCTGCTGGTCGTCCCTGTTTGACCTTCGGAAAACTGCCTGGCGTCTCTGAGCCTCTGTTTCCTGGTATCCTTACGTGGAGGATAGAGTGAATCATAGAAATTAAATACACTAACGCGTGGAACTGAGGGCACTTGGTGCTGCTGGGCTGCCGGCAAGAGCTCAGTAAATGCCAACTCCTCGCCCCCCCGTGATGGCCGTGGCGATGCCGGTGGACAGCGTGGCTTGGGGGCTTAGAGCACAGAGGCAGAGAGCCCCCACCGAATTGAACCCTGGCTCTGTCACTTCCTGCTGACTTGGCCTTGGGCGAGCTACTTGACCTTCCTTTGCCTCCGTTTCCTCCTACCTGTTTGAGAGCAGTGCTGATAGCGTTTCGCAGGGTTGTTGTAAGGATTTGAACTTGGACTATGCCAAGGGGCACCCAGCCCATGGTGAGCTTTATTCACGTGCTAGTAAGTATCACTTCTTACTGTTTATCATTGTGATTACTGTATCATTATCTTAGTAGTTACGTGATCTGGATCACATCGGCTAACCTCTTGAGCCTCAGTTTCCCCGCAACGACGCAGGGACACCATGACCGGCGGCCGTGTGTGAGAGGGCAGGGCCCAGCGGGCCTGAGGGGCCTGCTCGGCGGGCCGTCTCCCTGGCTGGCCCTCCTTCCCCTGGGCTGTGACGCTCCGTAGCTAAGTAACCCTGGCTGATGTGTGGCTTTTGACGGAGGTGCTCGCGGGAGAGCCGCGTGTGCCACCCTCCTCCTTCCGGTGACAGCTGTTTCCAGGCAGATGCCTCCCCCATGTTCTGGAGCAGTGAAAAGAGGGGAGAGCGTCCCAGATTTAACTTTGGAATGTGCACGGAGTCGTGCCAGCCTGCCTCCGAGCCCACAGGGCCCGTGGGCTGGATGGTCTTCGGGGTCCCTGCTGCTCCGGACTCTGGGACACGAGAACCCATGCGGCAGGGTCTGGGATCTGGGCTGGGCTCTTGAGCCCTAAGTGCAGTGGGAGTCCCAGAACAGTGTGTGAGGCTGGGGAGAGCCACTGATCGCCCAACTGAGGAGTCTTTCTCTTGGTAACTTGTCTGTTGGGCGTGGTGGTGCAGGTGTGAGACTTGATGGGGAGGAGTGGGCGAGAGTAGGGACTCAGGCCTGTTTCCCAAGGTCTCCACACCAGTGCTCTGTGGTCCCAGGCTGTAGCATGCATAGGCCTTGTCTCATCCCTGGGCAGAGACCCGCTCTCTGATGTGCTGGCCTTCCCAGGAATTCCGGAGACAGGCCCATGACAGGCCTCCTGTTAGGACCCATAAAGCCACTCATAGAGATGGACATCGCCACCTTGGGGAGAGGGTTGCCCTCATTGCAAGTGGCATTGCAAGGCCTCTTCACCATAGAGTGACAGGAGGGACGGCCGATGCCCTGGGGAGTGGCGGAGTGCGAAAGGGAGTGGGGCAGGTGACCATGCTCCAGACAGGCCACTGTGAGTGGGTGGCGGCTGTGGACTTGGAGGCTGTCTGCTTCTGGAGGCAGGGTGGTCTCCTCTGATGTCTCCAGCCCTAAGTGTTCTCTTCTCCCCCAGATATCTGAGTATGACCCCCAGCTCGAGGTATCCCACAGTTGTGAGCTGGAGGACCCTGCGAGGAGGTCTGATGTGCATTTGTCACTCTAGGGAAGGCAGGCGGACTCCCAGGTATACCTGCCCTGGCCCCTGGCAGCCTGCCCCCACCCCCCTCCCAGCCCCGGGATTGCCTGCTCTCTAAAGGGGAGCAGTGGGGACAGGGAGACATGGTCAAGCTGGCCTCGGGGGGTGACGAGCAATGTCTCGCTCAATGTGAGTCTTTCCTGGGGGAGCCAGAGAAGCCCCCAGCCTCCAAAGCCTCCGTATCTGGTGGGAGGGTGGGGTCAGGTAGCCAGCACAGGAAGTCCAAACCCAGTGGTCACTGTTATTCCTCAGAAGTGACCTCAGGGGACAAGATGATAGGGTTCAGGAGGGCCCCCAGGACACATGTCAGGCAGCTAATCCCTCCCTGATGGGAGACTGCACCGGGCCCAGCCTGGGCCCTTGACTCACCCACACGCAGCAGTGTCCTCTGAGCACTGGATTAATGTGCTGTTCCTTTTAGTCTCCTCCCCTTGTCACCTCCGAATGGCTCAGAGACAAGCCTGAGTGAAGGACAGTTTTCTTGCCTCTTTGAGGAGTCTTTTCACCTGCTCAGGCACCCTCGCACCCCCTTGGACCAGGGGTCAGAGCAGAGGAGAAAGGGCAGTTTCTAAATTATCACTGTCTCGTACCTGCACATGTGCACAAAAATAAGCCTGAATGCTTTTTCTTAGTGTGCCATATGCTGTCTATTTTTAACTAGTATATACAGGGCCCAAAAGAAAATTCGGTGAGGAAGTAAGAGCATATTGTGGTTGCAGATACACAATCACCGAAGAAACCTAAGATAATTGCCGAAATGACATCCTTTAGAAAATGCGAGGCTCTGCGGGTTCCTCCTGCAACAGGCATCCTGTGCGTTTTCTGTCCCTTCTCCTTGGCCGCCACGCACTTAATTCCATTCCAGCCATGTCAGGAAGACTTGAGAAAAAAAAATCCCACCATTAAAGACGTGCTCTTTGTTGTTTCAATCTGTGACCCCAGCAATCTCTTTAGCGAGCCATGGTTCAGTGAACTGGCACACAGCAGCCGTTCAGCAGTGGAAAAATCATAAAACAGATGGAAGCTTTACATTTTTGTTTAGTTTTTAAGAGCAGTTTTTATAACATCGCTTAAAACCATTCTGATGCATCATACTGTTTACACTCGAAGCTTTGTAGCTAAGATGTTTACAGTATGGAGAATGTTTTAAGATATTTTATAGTTATGATATTTAGATAATTGGCAAGAAAAAAATAGTTTGTTGAGATTGCAGTGATGTTAGTAATCGTGAAGTAACTTATGAGTCTCAATAAATATGTCCAGTTTGGTGGAAAGTACAAACTCAGTTAAAACAAAACAACACAAGAGGGAATATCTTTTTAGTGAAATCATTTCCTTTTCTTAATCAAAAGATGACAGGCGGGGCCTTAGAACTCCCATCTGCGCGGCACCACGCCACGGCCCTGAGCGCTGCCTCTCCTTTTGTGATTGATAGCTGCTCTACATCGGGCCATCGCTATTCCACACGAGTTCATGCAAACACCAAAGTTAATAAAGTTCAGTTTTAGCAGACCACCTTAAAATAAACCCAGAACAGCCCCCCATGTATCTTTGTGCAGTGGAACTTGCAGAGATTTTTTTTTAATGTTAAAGAATTTATGCAGAGCTAGGATTTGGAACTCCTTTTTTTTTTTTTTTAAACTGCCCCAAAATGGCATTAATCAAAAACAATAACTCCTTTTAACTTTTCTAAGTGCTCTAAAGGAAAGTATGAAATAATCTGTGTGTGGGCCACAAATGTGGAGAATGCAAACATTTCACAATAAACATGTTTAAATGAAAGTCCCTGGCAAGATAGTCTGAAAGATAGTACATGCTGGGTTAATTAATGCATACTCATAAAAATAAACCTCACTTTTAAGATTTGACCAATAAAAATCATCAGCATATTTGGATCAGATGACTTCATGTATACATTGAACTTCTCTGTGGCAAATGGTCCTTGGAACGCCTGGAAACAGGCTCCAGTTTGAAGTCCAAACTCTCCTTCTATCTGCTTTTTGTGTTTCCAATACAGTGATACGATGATTTATTCTGGTTTTATCTGTTATACCTGCAATTGATCTGCTGGTGATGGGATTAAATTTATCATTTTAGATGAATAAATCATAGTTAGATAGCCAGAAAAATGTTTAGTTGCATAAAAATGCCTATTGTTTGCTTACAACACGTTTGATTTTCACTATAATCAAATTACTAGAGTGCATTATTTTTACTCCAAGATGTTGATTTTTTGCTATCTTAAATTGAATCATTTTGGCCTATTCACAAATGCTATCTTTAAAAATATATATACTTTCCTGATATCATACATTCAAACAAATGTTGACTTTGGGTTGTGGATTACTCAGTGTTCCGAGGTTTTATTAAATTAGAAATGACATCATTTTCTAAGCCTAATTACAGTATAGAAGATTCTGATTTTATATCTTGCTTTTTGTACAGGAAAAGACAAACTGCTATGGTGACCGCTTCGGTATGAAACTAACAGTAAAACCAAACTCATTTTAAAAGAACTGAGATTGGAATTCATAAATTCAGTAGAAGTTAAGTTGTAACTACCCAGACAGTGAAATTCTGAACCTAAGATAATGCCACATTTCAAATCCTTATGAAAATAAAAAGAGCCTAACAAAAATTATTGAGGAAAAAACTCTAGCATGAGTTTAATTTTATCCAACTTTATTGGCAGCTTATTTTGAACTAATGTGCAATAAAGTTGCCAAGCAGAACAACTGAAAGAAATGAGAAAAAACATTTTTTTGTTGTTTCCTTACACTGTTTGTTTTAATAAAGGCTGTAGAGCAGTAAACACCTGAATCAGTAACTTGGTTTTGGGTTGGCCAGAGAGCTTTAGGACTTATCAGTACTGCTGTGATTAGCCAGTTCACAAAAGGGCAGGCTCTGGGCTGTCCGCTTCAGCGAGTTCCGGGCAGCTGTCCCTGGGTCTGCTGTATCCCCTGCCCCCATGGGGACAGATGTGAGCCCCGGAGTAAAAGCCCTTCTATGGTAGCATCATCCTGGCTCTCCTGGGAGTAAGACAAGTACCCACTCCTAAGGAAGCGCCTTTCACATGAATGTTTCTGGAAAAAGGGCTTGCAAGTCCAAGGGATCCAGCTGATTGTAAACAGTGTCAGCTTCATACCCTCGTTTTGTACCAGAGACTCAACATTGCCTATTTTAGAGAGCGTGCGTTTATGCCTACAGAACGAACCTCTGCGTGTGTGGATGTTTGTCCTGAAGCCACACCTAGGGATTCCTGGGGTGGGAGAGCATCTGTCTCAGCCTCTCCCTCCCCCAGGCAGGGCGCTGGGCCTGGGGGAGGCTCCCACATCGGGGGGGGGGGTGCCCGCAAGAAGGCCTTCACCTGGGAAGGCCCAGGGCCCATCTGGAGACAGTGAGAGAAGGTGATGTGCACAGAGCTGCTGACTCGGGGTCCCAGAGCAACCCCCAGGCTTCCAAGCAATGGGGTTAAAAATCCAACATGCATGTGTGATTTTGCCATGGAGAAGTCCCATAGTTTCCATCAGATTTTTGAGGAAGTGCCTTTCTGATTTGTACCTGAGAAACAGATAAACTTAGATGTAAAAACTAGGAGATGGTAACCTCTTTTTGGAGAAACTGGGTGCTGCTTCAGGACAGATACAAACGTCTGCTCCTGGGAAAGTCTGAACCACAGGACACGAGGCACGAGGTCGGTCCCCCCCGGGCCCAGTGCATCACACAGAGTGCGGCTATTTCAGTACTTTGTAAGGTAATGTGTTGATGGGACAGCTGTGATGGCCACAAGCTTCAAGGGCTGGGGGAGTGAGCCGAGACCTCGGGTGGGGAGGAGCAGTCCACGGGCGGGGCCCCTGCCCTGGGCCGTCTCTCTGGCCTCCCATCCTTGTGGCCTGTCCCCAGTGATGGGACTTGGATGTGGCCGCGGCCCATCTCAGAGGCCATGCTCCGAGTGCCTCCTTCCTTCCCACCTTTGTGCCCACACTGGGCCTTATGGCTCGGGAATTAGCAGCTCCGTGGCCTACTTTCCGCCACCAGCACCTGACACGTCCTGGAAGCCACTTGTGGAGTGAGTCCCTCTCCTGGGCCGAAGCAGAGGGGGGAGACGGTTTATTTGCCCAGGCTGGGCTTGTGGTGGCTTCAGGAATTCAAGTTCCCCATGGCCAGGAAGTCCTTTGGAGACTCCTATGTTCAATCCTCTCGTTGGACAGTTGGGAGAGTCAAGGCTCGAAGGGAAGAGACTCTGAGGTCAGACAGTGAACTAGTGGTAGGGCTGGGCGAGGACAGGCCTAGCCCCATGACCTTGTCCCTGTGTCACCCTCCTCCTCTGGTTCAGTGTGTGTGAGCCAACATTCTGTGGGAGACACGTAAGAGGTGGCCAGCTCCGTGCAATTTTCCCTCCTGCTGGCTCAGCGTAACAACAATGTTCCAGGCACATTATGTCAATTAGTTAATTACTAATCATCTCATTTAATTTAATTAATTCTTGCAACAACCTTATGAGGTAGGTACTACTTTCATCCCCATTTTACAGATGAGGAAACTCTGTAGTGGTCAAGCCCAGGCCACTCACCGCAAAGTCGGTGCTCTCAGCTCCCTGCCCCCCACTGTTCCCCAGCGCTAAGAGATGACTTCAGATTCAACTTGGCTGAGCATTTTTCTCTTTGATATAGTTAAGTATCTATTATACATACTTGGATAGGGAATAAATATTGTTTTTGGTTTATGGCAGTGTTATATAAGATTTCCATTAAAAACAAATTGATTTAAGGAAATCTATGAGTCAATTTCATGAAAATTCCTAATGAATTAATGGTACAGGTATAAGCAGATATGGCGATAAGGTGAAGGTGGCATGCAAATGATTGAAATGTGGGCCACATTGTCCCCAATCCAGTTAGGGTGAGAGGAAAAAGGAAAATGTAGTCACTCCCTATTTAGAAATTTCACATGAGTTCTTGTCTTTATTCTGGGAGATGGCCTCTGACGATGTCTAATGGCCAGTTTGCATAAGGGAGAATCTTAGGTGTTTGTTTTTCTTGACATGTGTCTAAGGCAGCAGCTCTTTACCCACTAATAAAAGCTATGGATCCAGGAAGCCTGTGGTCTTGCTCAGGGGTCATGCCTGGGTCTGAGTCCACCTGCCTCAACGGGGACTGGCCTTTAACTTAGAGTGGCAGGACGGGAAGCAGAAGAGAGGAGTGGGCAGCTAATCGGGACCGGAAGACCGTCAGTGTGGGAAGGCATCTTTAGCTCCTGTGTGTAAACACCAGGTTGTCCAGGTATGGCTGCCTGTCCTGGGGTTGGCATAAGGCCCTGCTAATCACCAGGCACCCAGGACATGTCCTTCTATGCCACTATGACTGCTGCCACAGAATTAACAGTGTCTTGGCCATCAGGAAATCTCCAATGCAATGGTTCTCAAATTGGCTTCCAGGGGACCTCAGGGGTTCTAAGAAGAAGTCTTGGGAGCCAAGAGAAGGGGAGGACTCAGGGCTCTCCTCTGCAACTTTGGCTAGAGGAACTGCTTTTATCAGCTCGTATGTGGTAAGATTTCCTTGGAAAAGGACTCTGCTAGAAAATGCAGAAAAAACATGATCTAGACCAAGTTCTTGATTCTGTAGATGGGAAACCAAATTCCACAGAAGAGCAAAGAATCACAACGATTGACTCTCTACAGTCATTTTAAATAGAAAATGTCTTTATTTAGGCAGATCAGTGGAGCTTGGTAGAAGAAACAAAATATACACTTGAAAGGAGTCATGAGGATTCCTACAGTCCAGTCCCCTGCTTCCGGTAGCCTGGCCACCAGCACATTTGGTAGAGATGGATGTCCACCTGGGAGCAAGCTCCCCACAGGCAGGGGGCCCAGGAGTCACAGGGCAGAACTGCTGAGCAGTATCAGACAGTGCTGGCTGATGGTCGAATGGGGCCTGGGTGCCAGACCCCGGGCTAAGCACTTTCAGATGTGCTATCTCCATTCTAAAGATGAAGAAATGGAGGCTCGGTGACGACGTGAATTCTCAATATCAGTGCTGGGCCTTACTGGGCTCTGGTCTAGAGTCTGTGCTCCTGATGGCTGTGGCTCCTGCCTCCCAGGAGCTGTCCATCAGTGTCTAGCAGGTGCAGGTGTCTCATGGTCAGAAACACCTCTCTGAGCGCTCTCACCCTGAAGGTTCAGACAGGAGGCAGGAATGTTTGTCTCCCTTCTCCTGAGTCTGCGGGGGTTGTGCAGAGTCCTATTGGTTGCCCCACAGGGTTTTCTAGGAGTTTGTGTTCTTTGAGATACAGGAAGGAAGCCAAGGATGGGTGACCAAACACTTTGACAATAAACCAGACCTTATTTACTATTTCTTCTCTTCTACCTTACATCAACCCACTAGGTAGGCATGCTATAAGAGCTCATGTGTATACTTGTTTATTAAAAAGATACCAATGGTATTCTTTCATTCATCCATAAGGCATGTTTTTCATTTACATGTGTATTTTTGCATTTGCACATTAAGTCATGCATTTGTTCCTTTTTTAACTCTTTCAATCATCATTCTACATCTCCATCCATCTATTCATGCATGCCTTTATGCATTCATTCACTTATTCACATTTTTCTTCATGTGTACATTTGTTAGTTCACTCATTCATTTCATCCTTTCAACAAATAAAACACTTTGAAGTTAATTAAATTCTCTGGAGAAATGTGGAGTAGTTTAACCATACCCAGGGTAGACTCTGGGCATCTTTCTCATTGTTGGGTGTAGAGGCACATGAAGTTGGATAAATAGTGCCAGGGCCCCTGAGGGAGAATTATTGGCCCATGAGAAGAACAGGCTAAACCCATTTACTGTGACCATGGGATCTAACTATCACTTGCGTGCTGCGGTCTTAGGGTCTTCCCTCCCCAGGTCTTCCCTATGGCCTGAGAATATGTGGGGGCCCACCAGACCTCCTCAATAAGTCTCATGACCCCGAGCCATCCTTGGGTTGCTCCTGGGATGTGAGAACTGGCAGCATGCCCGTGGGAAAGCAATAGACGGTTGAGTCCAGGAACCAGGGCCGTGGTGTGACAGTTTGGAAAGGAGGGGCTCTCTGTCCAGATGAACTCATGAGGGGCACGCATGGAGTGGGCAGGAAATGCAGTGAAGGTCATAGTGGGAATGAAAAATAATAAGGGTCCTGCAGAACTACGTTTCCTTCTCTTCCTCCACCAAAGAGTTTCCATCTATTTTCTTTTTTTGAACTTCACATTATCCCTGAAAGATAGGCAGGATGAAAGCTATGGTGCTTGTTTTGAGATTCTGGATTTGAAAGCATAGAAACTATAAAACATAATCAAAGATGAGGTGAGAGTTCCAGCATTAGTAGTAACATTAACTGCAAGGCAGGCTAAGAATGAGAATGTTTTAGCCTTGGACATGAAGTATTTGGGGAAGGACCTGCCTCCACCAAGTGAGTAGGGATTAGAAATTACTTTTCCATCAAGCTCTGAGTTGGTGTCGGGAATATAGATCGATTGTTTCCATGGCCTAAATGTAGACTTCTTTTGGTTTATTGAGATGGTAATTTAAGCTTGCCGTCAACCTTCCTTATTGTGCGTGACTCCAAATGCATATACATGCCCTTTCTGTTTTCCAGACTGTGCTTTTAAGTGTCTGGCTGCAAGGATGCTTTTGATAAGTAGAACATCGACAAAGGGCTTTCACACCAGCAAGCTGTATAGGGTACCAGTTGGCTCTGGAAGATGTGTTCAGCCTTTACCGCTCTATGAATACTTTCCTCTCTGCAGCGAAGGCGGCATGGGTGGCCATTTGGAAACTCATCTTGCCCTCATTCAGACTGTACTTAACTCCTGAGATACTCTCCTTTCCCCAGGTATTCATGAAGCCTCACCCCAAGACAAGCTCAGGTGGTCTGTTTTACCTGTGTATCAGAACCCCGCCCACACTGAATCTCGACTCATGGCCAATCTAGAGTTCTTCCTATACCCTGGTTCCCTAGGTAACGGAGGCCTGCACCTGAGAAGGACCACAGGAAAAGGAAGATCCACCCACACATTCCTCCCTTGCTTTTATCCATCCACCTCAGCCCCGTCTCTGCTTTCACCGTCCAACCATCCTTTTGCGTATTGCTCTACTTGATTTAGAATACACAGCCATAAACACTCAGGGCAGCCAGCAGCATGACTGGATATAATATTAATTTCTTTTCTGGTTTATTTGTGAAGGAGTCAACCATATAAATCACCTTAAGCCACTAAGACAGAGAATGAAAGCGCATCGTCAAATGAAGAAGTGTAGTGTGTTACCATTAAAACCTAAGAAGAATTTGTGATCAATTTGGGGTTCTTAATGTGGGTATAGTTTTGTTAACGTTGCTGTAGATTATGTGAAATGCTCAGAAAGTTTTTTTTCCCCCCTCTGTTTTAGCAGAAAGCATTGGGTACCTATCAGCGGCATATCATTAGAAAGTCTGGTGTCTGCTGGACGTCTCCTTGTAATGCCATTTTTCATGACTTGTTTAATTAACAACCATTTTTGACCTAGACTAGTTATAAAAGTGTTGCTATTCTCTCCTGCTAAATTATGTCTAATGAACATATTTGCATGTTATCAGATATAGCAATGTATCATTTCAAATTTTGGCGTTTAAGCCTACATCGCTCAAAACAGCTTTTGTGGATTAGTAAGCAGGTGAAATCAAAAATCTCATTTCATATCTGACATTAATAACTTTCAAGGGGAATGAGCATTGGCATTTATGTCTGGACCAGAATCGAGCCCAATGTCCTAGAAACACAAGGGCAGCAGACAAACCTACTCACCAGATAGGAAAATAAATCATGCATAATGCAGAATTTCTACCTTACATGTTAATTAATGTGTGCAATCAATTACTGATGTTACAATATGAGAAAAAAACTGGTGGGGAATGGGGTAATAAAAAATACCTATAGATTTATCTGCTTCTTTTTTCTATTTAAACAAATAGTCTTCAAGCCTGTGAATGCTGTGTTGAGACATGCTCTGAATAATAAGCATCATAAAATCTAATCAGATTTATAAGAGGAATTGATTGTTGTGGCAGGAGGAGAGGGTGGAAAATAAGCTGAAATTTAAGTGTTAATTTTTATGCTAATCCACAGTGGCTTCATATGAAGCAATTTTGTTCTGTGCCACAAATATAAAATTGTCCCTTGCAGAGAAATGTCAGCTTGCTAGACCTGAAAGCAGTAATTTATTAGGTATGTTTCTATTAGTATGTGTCACAGTTGTTAGCAGGCTATACACACAATAGTGCTTCATACTTATCCTCCAAGTCTCAGAATGTTTCAGCTCAGTGGCTGGAACGTGGGGCATTAATACATTATCATATGCGGGGTGGTCTGTGCCCTGTGGACAAAAGGCTATTTAATACAATTTAATGTCATTCTGAGAAGAAGTGGAAAAATAAAGACGGGGAATAAAATGGCATCTGTGTGTTTCACAGTGCACTCATGCACAAACCCTCAGTTTAAGAGGTATGACATTTCTGCCAAGAAAAAGAATAAAACTGGGGCATTTTTTTTATAACCTGTTCCCCACTGCAGTATTTTCTAAATGCTATTAAGTGATCGATTTACACGGCCCCATGATGATGTCATCTATAAGAAGGGGAATGCAGATGACAGCAAAATACTAGTGACAGTGACCTTGTTTCAGAATCCTTGGAACCCTGTCAGCTTTGCTTCCAGTATATGGTTTCAAAGAATGTACTTTTTGGACAATATCTAGTTACTGGGTAGTGAATTAATAGAGTTAAGGGTTCTGATGCAATTCACATATAGGTCAATTACATGCGCCAACATCTGCTCTGTCACCATCATTTGCATATAGCATTCATATGTTAATGATGCCTCTTTTTACTCAAGTAATATATTTAAAAAACAAGATTTGCATATCAGTTTGGATCAGTATATTACAAGCAATTTATCATTTTCTCCTTCTTGTTATGATTTTAAGAACAGTATCTTGAGTGATGGCTGCTATATTTGAGCATGGCTCTGATTTATACAAGAAACCCTTCAGTGGGAAAGCTTCCATTCTAAAGCTGCTTAAAGCCTTATAAATCAATAATGACACAGATGGACTGGTGATAATCTATTTAGAATGCCTGATAGCAAATATTGTTGTACAGATGATTAGAATGGTAACTGTTTAAGCAGAAAGCCTTTCTCTCTTTGTAAATGGTAAGTTTGAACAAAAAAGTGCTCGCACATGGACTTCATGTCAGGAAATCTTCGTGCTGGGTCTGGGTTGCAAAGGGAAAACATCGGGGGAAGAACAAAGAGACTTCCCGCTCCTGCCAATATAATCATATCATTCCCTGTTTCTTTAACAAAACAGGACCTCTTAATGGAATTGTGTCTTCAGGTGTAAATAGCATTAAAAGCTGCTTCTGCTCTCCTCTTTGCCCTGATACAGCGCAAGGAGTGAGAAAATAAAGTGGAGGTTGTCAGAAGTGGCAGCTGCTTGGAATCCTGATAAATATAAGCTTTTATTGATCTGATGAAAATGAAAGATCCCAGTGCTAGGCAGTATTTAGCTTCTTGTCTACAGAACGTCACCGGTGGCCTTGCATTGGGATAGATTTTCATTCTCATACACCGGATTTGATTTCATCTTTAACCTTTTCAGCTGAATTTCCTTGACCTCTGCATATTGCTGTGATTTGGTGAATTTGTTACATTTCACTTTACATCACTTCTTTCTATATTTCCTTTTGTGATAGGGAACTGGGACGCCCCTCTGGCAATCTGTCAGTGCCTGGATCAGCCGCATCCTTTCTGGGGTATTTTCTCACCATACTGACAGTCCTTAAGACAAGTATGCAGTTAAGCTGCTAAGGTAAGTCTTACTATATTAGAACTCTTTGCCCTAGACACACATCATTTCCTCCTGCTTTGTCGCATTGACCTAACGCAAATGCCAACCAAATAGCCTCCTCTCTCTACCCCCTGGCCAGGGGCTTCCTCCCAGCCTCTCCCCGACCCAGGTAGGATTCCTCTACCTGCCCATAGCTCTGGGTGAGCGGTGGCTGGCAGGACCTTTTGCCATGGGGGAGGCATTCCTTCGTGGTTTGGGTGTGTTTGGGGATGGGTGGGGAGGGGGAACAAAGGAATCATGAAAAAATGTTATTTTCCTCTCTGTGGCTTAATTCCTTTCTCAAGTTTTCATCTGGGATGAATACGAGGCTTCAGTTCGAAATCCTGAGGTGCTGCTAACATATTCTGGTTCCAAGAAAGTGCCGCTGTTATTTTGAGTAGTTTTGATACAACCAAATCAAAGTGAAGATTTGAAATAGCTTTTCTGAAAGCCCAAGCTGAAGTCATAAATTATTCTGCACCATGATTCTTTCTGATAGTAAAACCATACCTCTCTGCCTGACATTGCTGAAATGTGGAAAAGTGAAAGTTAAAAATAAAATGAAACATTTAAATCTTGGCTGTTGAGAACCTCAGATAGACATCAAGGCCAGTCGATAAAGGCCCCTATCAATTAGGCTTCCGCAGTTATCATCAGATTTGGTTTATTAGCAATGGCACAGGTGCAGGGTTCTGGTACTGAGATTGGGAAGGGCTAGGAAAAATGAGGGGAACTACCATAAAATGGGAAGTGAGGGGCTGGGATGCCAAGGTCGGCTCAGTGGCAGAGCCCAGGGCAATGGCGGTGCCCACTCCCTCCTGGAATCTTGTGGGAGGAAATGTCTGCAGCCAAAGGGTTGGAAGGTTTCCCTTTTTTACCCCTTTCCTTTGAGTCAGAAAGTGTTGATTTCACACTGTGGTGAGTGTTTTCCATCAGCTTCTTGGTGGGTGTATTCCGTGTTAGGAAAAGGAACAGCGAACACCAGCAGTTGTAGCTTCCATCAGCGGAGGGCGGGCGGCCTCCAGTGGCCCCGGGACCCCTGAGCACGGCCTCCAGTGGCTCCAGGACCTCTGAGCACCGGGACCCCTCTAACGATGGAGACAGCCACGGGCTTCCTGGGCCTCCGGACTGAGCTGTTTGGCTATTCCCTCCTCAGCATAACACAAGCAGAACAGTTTTTGGTTCCATAGCTGTTTGGTTGGGAAAACAAGCCTGCGGTTGCCAGTAAGGTTTAGAATTCGCCTGCCAGATCAGGGAATGTCTGTGAAGACTATTTTCCCTCTTGGGAGGCAAAACACAGATGGGGGAGTTTAGGAGTCTTACAATATTTAGCTGCTACATTGATGGTAGGGATTCTGCCGCGTGGAGGCTCACAGTTTCCGAAGGCCTAGCTTATCATCACTGCCGAGGGCCTCAGGTAGGGGAGGTGGGTGGGGCTGGCTTTCCCCTGGGAGCGAGCACACCAGCTTGCTCTGGAACGTTCCACCCTCTGTGCCTCTTGAGGTGGGCGAGGAGGTACTGCAAGGGTGCTGCCTTTTCCTCTTGACCCACATCGGGATGAGAAGCCAAGAGTTGGATGAACCACCGTGCCTGACAGGTGGGGCGACCGAGGGCAGGAGCTGGAGTGACTTGGGCTTCTTCTGTGAACGAGACGTGCCATCCTGCATGTGGTTCCTGAGACCCTGTGGGATAGGCCGAGGCACCAGCCTCACCAGGTTTCCTGCCCCCGAGGCATGCGTTTTAAAAAGTTAATCACTTGGTGTGCTTTGGACCTCATAGAAGATAAGGAAAGATGCTGCGATGTTCTAGGGATTGGCCATGAGCAGGTGGGGAGGTTTTTCTGCATGGGAAATGTACATCTTGGAATAATTCGGGGTCATGTGAACTGGAGTAGGGTTAGAACTTTATATCTAAGAGCATATTCTGTGCCCTGGAGACCAAGAAAGGGGACAGGCTTGAGAAACAGGCGGAGAGTGTGTGGGCATCTCCTTTCCAGCCTCTTGCTGACTCCCCAGCCCCAGCACACAGGATTCTCAGGCCCTAGAGCCTGGAATTATGATGAGATGGTTGAGACATTTCTGGACTTCTGAAGGTACCTGTTGGGGAAATCTTGCTCCCATTCCTCTCCACCAATGCCCTCCCCACCCTTTGAAATGGACACTTGACTTTTTAAAGTCAAATATACAAATACAGCTTCGGGACAACCGAAGCACCATTACTTAGAAACCCTAAGCAACCTGTCGGTAACTGAACCCCTCGTACACATCAGAAAATGATTTACTGTTCTGCCACAGCATGGATTTCCAGAGCAACCCCAACAGGGATTGGAGGCAGAGTCTAAAGGCGTGTCTGTCCAGCTCTCCACAGCTTTATCCTTCAGAAAGACCCCATGCTTGGACTCGAGGCCCAGTGACTTCTAGAAGGAATTGCCTCTCAGAGACCATAGGACCTTCCCTCCATCGGACAGACACAGAGTGGCTCCCATTGTCCCCGGGGCATGTGCAGGACCCTGAACTCAGGGTGCTGTCCCGAGGCAGCCCCGTGTCCTGGTACAGACGTGTGAGTCAACAGCCTTCCCGTAGCAGTAATTACCTTAGTTAAATGCTGCAGGAGCCGTACTTTAGGAGCACAGAGGAGGGAGTGAATAATTGTAATTTCTGTGTGATAATGATGATAAGCCCTGCATATGTGTGTGGAGCTTTGCGTTGTATTTGATCTTCACTGGGAGATCTCCAGGCTCATGGAGGTAAGGATCCCTGCAAACTCCTTTGTAGCCACTGAATGAGGTAAGAAAGTAAGATCACATTACTCTCATTTTGCCTGAGAGAAAAATAAAATCAGAGATAATTTTAACTCCAGAGGGAAGGTAGAGTGAACCAATTCTGGTCTAAGAGCTTCTTGGGATTATCTTAATCCTCATCAACTCCCTTGCAGGTAGATGCTTTTATTAGCTCCATTTTCCAGATGTGGAAACTGAGGTCAGAGAAGTTGAGTGGCTTCTCCCAGGTCACACAGCTGCTGAATGGTGAGGCCAAGGTTTGTGCATGCTTCTTTCTGATTTTGGAGTCTGATCCCTTGGCCATGGAGCAGCCCTGGATATAGCCTTGGACAAGACAGACAAGCTCCCTGCCCTCAGGGAGCTTATATTGTGGGGCTGGGACACAGTAAACAAGACAACCATGGATAAGATGATGTCAGATAGTGATAAAGGCTATGAGGAAATGTCTGGGGTGAGAAGAGGCCGAGAGGGAGTATCTGTACTTGGTTGATTAGGGATGGCCCTCTTTTTTTCTTTTCTATAAATTTATTTACTATATTTATTTTTGGCTGCGTTGGGTCTTCGTTGCTGCACACGGGCTTTCTCTAGTTGCGGTGAGCAGGGGCTACTCTTCGTTGTGGTGTGCGGGCTTCTCATTGTGGTGGCTTCTCTTGTTGCGGAGCACAGGCCCTAGGCACACGGCCTTCAGTAGCTGTGGCTCGCCGGCTTCAGAGCACAGGCTCAGTAGTTGTGGCACACGGGCTTAGTTGCTCTGTGGCATGTGGGATCTTCCCGGACCAGGGTTCGAACCAGTGTCCCCTGCATTGGCAGGTGGATTCTTAACCACTGCACCACCAGGGAAGCCCAGGGATGGCCCTCTTGAGGATGGCACATTGGAAGTGAGAGCTATGAAGGACATGGAGGAGCCAGCCGGTGAAGGTCTGGAGGAAGAGCATTCCTGGCAGAGGGAGTAGCACGTGCAAAGGCCCTGTGGTGGGGAAGAACCCAGCATGTGTGGGGGACAGAGTGTAGGCCATCGAGGCTGGAGCACGTGAGCTCTGGGGAGAGGGTGGGTGGGTTGTAGGGCCTGGATAGACATGCCTTTGTAGACCGTGGTAAGGCCTATTGCCTTTCTTTTATGTTTATGTTGCTTTTAACCAGAGAGTGTGTCTTGAGAAACCCACCTTTCCAGGTGTGGGAATGCTCCTAGGTGCCAGACTTCTGCAAGTGGCTTGAACCAACTCTTGGTGGGTTGTTCGCTGCAACCTTAATTTTCTACCAGAGGGATGTCCTTATGACTTGTCTAAAACTGGGAGTCAGGGATTTCAGGCCCCATGGGTGTAGGTAAGGTGGCCAGTCACGTGGGGGCCACAGTGCCCTTTGGCTGCTCCTGTGGACCCAGCTGAGCCCCCGCAGCTGTGGGCTCGGGCAGAGTTACAGGTGGAAGGCTTTGGGGCTCCCTTTGATCAGGTCTGCCTAAGTCTGTGCAGTCTCAGGGAGTTGTAAACACGTTCCATCCACTACCAGGAAGTGTTAACTCCAAACTGACTGTGATCACTTCCTTGTCAACATCGATTTGTGGGTCATCTAATAACATGCTGAATGAGCTTAAGAGTAAAGATTCTTTGTGGTTATAGTTTAGACCTCTTTTCCCTTGGGCAGTACAGGTGCTATTGTTAGGCAGGACTCTGTTTAGAAATTCTAGGTAATTCCTACACCCATAGAGCCCTAGGGCTGGCAGAAACTTTTGCAATCAAAGACACCTTTATTTTATAGGTGAAGAGATGGAGGCCCAGGGAGGGCAAGGGACTTGCTCAAGATCACAGAGCGAGTCATAGGCAGAGCCATTCTCACCTGGGCACAACAGGCCACCCCTCAGGCAGTTCCGGACAGTCTGGGGGCCCCTCTTAGCTGAAAGGAGGCACCAGCAGGGGGAGGGGCTGGTGTCCTAGTCGCCTCAGGAGCTCGCACAGCACACAGCACGGTCCTGGCACGCTGTGAGTGGTCAACAATCATTCACTGATGTATTGATTGACCAACCCCTCACCTCCGCATTTTGTAATCATTAGAATTTGTTGTACCTTGGTTTCAGCAAACTCAATATATATCAAATCCACATTTCTTTCCAAATTTTCTGGAATGCAGGGATTGCAAAGCCCAAGACCTCCCTAGGTCTGATTTATGCCAACACCCAGGACATAATGAGGCCAGGACTCTGGTAGTGAGTTCCTGATACCTGCATAGGTAATTTGAGGGTGCCCCTCAGGTATTCCAGTAGGCCCGTTTTGGGGATATAAAATGCTGAAAGTTTTGGACAAAGATGGTCAGTGCTGAAGGCAGCTTGGCCAGGGGAGGGCCTGGACTGTGCCCCAGCGTGTGTTGCAGGGAGGGACCTAGATAGGCTTTGGCCCAGCCTGGGCATCTGTCTCTGGGGAGTTGTCCTAAACCCAAATTCAGGGTTCAGGTGGGAAATGCAGGGAGCTGGATGTGTGCAGAGCAGACTGGGGAGAGCTGATCCCATGGCAGGGGGCCTCTCAGCTCTCATCAGTTGTACTTGGGAATGTGGGCAGAATTTTTCCAGGTCTTCGTAGTTTTTAAGGAAAAAAGAAATATTAAAAAAACTGGTTCTTTTCTTTTCCTTCAACGTTGGCAACTAATTAAGTTTAAAAAAAAACTTTCTGCAAATGCAAGTATATGTGTGGACTGGACAGAGCTTCAGCCCGCACCGTGTGACTCATGCTGAGCGCAGACACATACACACAGTGGGCACGCGATGCGGATCTGCCAGTGCTGACCCGAGCTGCCCGCGGCACAGCCCAGGCTTTGGGAGCACGTGAAGTGGGAAGGGAAGGCAGCCTTTGCAGGCCCCGGGCCTCACTCTTCTGCCCTGCGTTCTCTTGCTGCGGGGAGGCCGGGGAACGTCCCTGGCTGCATGGGGTGGGCCGATGCCCGGAAGAGGTGCAGCAGTGGGAAGACACCCACCTTCTGGGAAAGGTGGTCGGGATGCCTGTCTGCAGGCCTCCACGTCCCACCTCATTCTGTGTCTCCCCAACACCTGAGTTATAAGGGTGCCTGCCCGTGTCTCATGTGGGGACACGGAGATGGACGGCGTGTGATTCTGCCCCCAGGGAGCAGGCGATAGAACCACCCCTCCTCATGCCAGGAGTGGGGCTGCTTTGGGCAGATGCCTCGGTCCTCAGGTGTGGCTGATCCACGTGCTCTGCTCACCTGTGTTTGGGATGGGGTGGTCCTGACGCTGCACCAAGCTGACCGGAAGCTCTGGCTGCCACTGGACATGGGTGGCCTGTGTTGATCCTGGGGTGAAGCCGAAGAAGAAGGTGCTCTCTGTCCTGGGAGCCTACCTGGTGTGGGAGAGAAACGGCGGCGCTGCTCAGCCCACCCAGTGCATGTCCTGGTCCTGTGCTCTGCTCCATCCAGCGGAGGCGACCCAGGTCCTCAGCTCCCCTGAGAGGCAGGCAGGTGGCCCGGCATTCCCGGAGATGGGGGCAGACCCCATACAGCTGCCTGCGGTGGCTCCGTCCGGGTGCTGTGGACCAGCATTGTCTGCGTGCTGGGAAGGGGTCGCTGGTCTCTGGGCCTCACTTCCTGTTGGCCCCTGCCTGGCTCTGCTCATCCCCATATACTCCCTTCACCCGTCCACATGCAACATGGAGTTTCTGTGTGTGTAATATTATTTGTTTTTATTTCTGTAATCCCTTTATTGTTTGCACAACTGCTGTCAGACTGTTGCCTGAAAGTATCACAGGATAATTGCAGAACGCCTGCATAAGTAATTTCTTATGAAATCGGGCCTTGTCTGCATATAAAATTGTTTGTCGTTGCTGCATACATGGACTTCATTATATCCAGGCTGTTTACCGGGCTCATACCTTCCTCACAGGCCACGGTGACGAGAGGGCCTGACGCTGGGAAATAATGAAATACTATCGTTTTTCTTTTTGGTCATATGACATTGCTGGAGGGTGACAGTTGGTCCGAGGTGGTCAGAGAGAGCCTGGCCCTGCAAGGAGATGGGGACCGGCTTTCCCGGGCCGCTGCCAGGGAGGCCAGTGGCTAATCCGCCTGTGCCGGGCATTTCTTCCGACCACATTTCTGTGATATTAATGGTGTGTGGTAGTGAAAGAAATGTGTTTTATTCTCGAGTCTAACCCTGCTGTTATCAAAGTAACTTCCAGCTTATTAGCGACAAAGGACTTTTCTCCTCTCTGCTGCCCTGTTCGCCGGGGCTTCCTGAATTAAACTGCTGTTTCCTGTCCTTTATATGCATGACCACATCTGGGTAGCCTGCTCACAGCCCCGCTGCTTAATAACAATCACCTTCCCTTTCAGTCTCTGTTGATTGTTTCTAATTCACTCTGACAGATAGTGCCTGACAACTTGCCGGCTTTTCCCTCCCTCCGTGACCTGAAGTTACTCACAGCACTTATATAGTCTGTCATTTTTAATATTTGATTTCATTTTAAGTTATGTGTTTTACTGAGAAGATGAAACCAAAAAAAAAGGGGACTTGTAATGGAACATAAATTTAACCCTTCTTGCCATCCGGCACCAGCCTGAGCCACCCTCCCTGGTGTCTGGGTGACGGTTTCTCCTTCCCTGTGATTCTCCTGCTGCCGCTGGGTTTCTTTTCTTCTTTCTTTTTTTCTTTCTCTCTCCTGCTTTTTCCTTTCTGTCTTTCATTTCTGAAAACAAAAGCTTTATGTCATATTCTTTCCCTTTAATGGTGCTTGATTAGTTTATGGAGCTAATAATGGCACTTTCTGCTTTGCAACCAGGTTATAATTGAAAGACCTTTCGGGGGGTTTTCCTCTGGAGTGAGGGAGTCAGGAGAGAAGCCTAGTGAAGTCAAAATGACCAACTTCAATTAAGGTTCAGAATGTGAATTTGATCTTTCTTTTTGGAGATGCTTCTCTTTGGATGAGCTCGCGGGGCAGAGAAATGCCAGCTCTGCCTGGGTTTGGAATGAGCCCTTCCCAAGGGTGGGGACACACATCTCCTTCGGCCTCTTCCCTCCGAATCTGCCCGGCACGCGGGCTTGTAGGGCAGGCGTCCTCGCGGGGGGCAGGCGGCCCACGTCACCTCAGGGTCCACTCTGCCATGACTTGGCCTTTGTTTGCCACCAGACAAAGGCTCCTGTGTCCCTCTTGGCCCTTCAGAGGTTGAGAGCTGTGAGGCCGTGCATTAGGTCAGCTTTGCAAATAGACACCACAAAATAAAAAAAAAAAAAAAGTGGCTCATTAACCCATGGCGCCTCGCTTGCGCTGCTGGCCTTCTGTGTACATCGGCCTGTCCCCCGCAGTGTGGCTTGGGCGGCTGAAAAAGCTCAGTAAGAGGGATCTGGGTTGGATCTCAGTTCAAAAAAGTTCAATTTCACTGTTGCCCATGCCTGGTGTCCCCATGACCGCAGCACATCCCAAGCGTGTGAGCTGCCACACTCAGGAGGGCCCTGGAGCCCCCGGGCTAAGTGCTCCTTTGACTCGTGCAGCTGCAGGCCTGGAGCAGAGGGTGTCCGTCCTAGGGACCAGGCAGGCAGGTTTCCAGGGCGCTCTTCTAAAGGCAGTCTGCTGGGGGCGAGGCAACAAGCCTGGTTCTCTGGTGCCAGCTCTTCAGGGAGTACCGGGCTTGGCCCAGAGAAGCACAAGGACTCCAGGTCGGCCTGGGTCCACTGCCCATGGGCAGATGTTCTAGCTTCTCCCCCGCTGTTCTGCTGCCCCTGGGTCCAGGCCCGCAGACCGAGGTCCTGGGTGGGCCGGCCATGTCTGTCTTGTCCCAGCCGCTCCCAGGATGACTCTTTCATTGGGGAGTTTTCTTCGCCAAGCCTCCCCTTTCTAGAACCTGGGTTCTCGCCATCTCTCTGGGCACTGTGGGTAAACTGAGGAAACAGCTGCTCTCTAAGGGAGATTTTTTTTCCTTTCTGTAGTCCCAAGCGTCCCATCGCTGGTTCCTTTTCTTCCTTCTGAAAAGGGTGAAAAGTCAAGAATAGCTATTTATTTTGATGGTTTCGCAGTGTTGCTTTATTTTTTATTTTTTTGAAATTGTCATTGTTTTGAGACGTTCTGATTAAAATAAAAAAGGAGAATTACGAACAAAAAGTAAAATGAACACAAACCTTTTAACTTTATGTAGGAAATAAAGATCTGTGTACACAATGGTGTGCTATAAGTAAAATAAGGACAAAATGGCTTTTCTCTTTCACTGACCCAGATGGTCTTTATGTGCAAGGTATGGGCCAGGTGGTAAAAGAAAGGGGGGTTGAAAAGTCTTGTTTTTCCTTTTGTAGCTCTCCATATTTGTAACCTACTGGGGAGACCAGGCGTGTGTGTGTGTGTGTGTGTGTGTGTGTATGTGTGTGTGTGTATATGTGTGTGTGTGTGTGTGTGACAGCGATTGCCAGGTAGTGGTGCTGGCTCTCACAGTCTGGGATGATCCTCACATTGGCCCCAGCTCAGGAAGTTGGGCTAAAAGGATCCAGTGCCTTGAAGAAAAATACAAAGAGAGGCCAAGGGCCGCCATGCCCTTCCTGCTTTTAGGAGGGCAGTTGAAATAGAATTTTAAAGCAGATTCTGTATTTGAGGTTTAACCTCCAGCAAGGCTAAATTATGCTTTTATTCTCCTTAAAATGGACTGTTTGGCCATTATTGGTTCTTGTTTTAGAGTCAGAAAGAAATTGGGGGTTGAAGTCAACTAAAGACTGATTTGGTTGTGGTGCCTCTGGGGTCCATCTATTACCTGGTGAGCTGGGGCGACGGTGGAGCAGACTTCCTCGGAGTCCAGCTTTTCTGTGGAGCTAGCATGGGGGCAGGTGCGTTCAGTCAGGATTTGGGCCTGGAGGGCCCTGCTTCCCCAGGAGACAGCTCTAACCAGGGCTGCGAGTTAGCAGGGCCCCGAGAATTCACTGACCCTGGGCCTGAAAGGATGTGCCTTGTATGGAGTTAAGGCGTATCATTCTTCAGTACGGTTTAAGTCAACAGAAATGTGAGAGCCCTGCCGCCATCCTAAGCACGCATGGGTACAAATACAGAGCAGAGAGGCTGCACAGGCCACTGACCACAAGGGAGTGTGGCCTGGGCCACCTCAGAGATTAAACAGAGAGCCATGGATCCAGACTTGGGGGAGAGATCTGTGGATAAGAGCAATACGAATGAGATGCTGACCAACGACAAGGGAGCTCATGATTGTTGTGTGCGTTCTCTGTGCTCAGCACTGCACACCATTTTAGGGAAGGAAAACCAGACCTGTCCTGTGGCTCACGAGGAGCTTCATGGAGAAGCTGGCGTTGGAGCTTGGCCTTGGGGACCAGGAAGATTTTCATAAGTTGAGGCAAGGGGAAGGCCAGAGGGAAGTAGCTTGCAGAAGGCAGGAACCTGCCAGATGCATTTGGGGCTGGGGGGAGGGGCGTTTTGGAGGGGCTGAGGTGACCATTCCAGGTGGGGGCAGGAAAGGGGGGAGACGTGGGAAAACTGGGGGTGGGCTTGGTGTCGGGGGTGACGAGTAGCTCCATTTTGTTGGCACTTAGGATATATTAGGTGTGAGTGGAAGGGTGGGTCAGAGCCCAGTGGGAGAGAGGCTGCCTGCCAGGTAAGGGTATTTGTGATGAGTTGGGACGTACCCTAGAAATGGGCATTGGGAAGACTGTTTGCGCTATCTGACGCCGACCTGGGGCAGTGGACGTGGGAGTGGGGAGAAAGAACCGAACTGGACGGTGCCCTTCTCTTGTCACTCACAGTGACCTCAGAGAGAGAGGCACCGCAGTGACAGTGCTGGAGCTGGGGTGTCCAGGCTGGCCAGCCTGCCCTGGTGCTCAGCTGTAGGCAGTTTGCCCACGTCCCAGGCCAGGCCTGTGAACTGTACACAGTACGTTGGCCTTTAAAAAACAATAAAAAAGGGATTGCCCTTTAACCACCCCTCCCCCACTTTGTATTCATCAGGGTCAGACCCATTTTTCTTTCCATACATATACAAAAGATGAACTTTGGGTTATACAAGGGGTATATGCCAATGTCAAGAGCAGACAAGAACAATGGAACAATTAGCAGATTCATCAGTTCTTCTGCTTATACTTCAATTCCAAGAGTGAAATGTTAGTTTGTTCAACTCTCTGCTTTATGCCTTGATCACAGTGTGAAAGTGTTGACTAAGCTTAGCTTCCTGGTCAGAGGGTCGAGACCCATGGCTTTTAAACATGCTTATATGAAATCCAAACATTCATGGCCACTGGTGATCTTGAAATCAAGGCACAACTTATAAAACGAACACATAATTATCTTGTTTATTCAGGGTATAAATAGAGTTCATGCATTTAAAAATTTTTCTTCCCGATAAGGACTTTAGCCAGCATTTAGTCTTTAGATAGCCTCTCTCCTTAGTATACGCTCTCTATCTCTTCTCTCTCCCTCCCTCCTCCCTTTCTTCTTCCCTCCCTGCCCCCTCCCTACCCTTCTTCCTCTACTTCCCCCTCTCCCTCCATCCCTCCCTCTCCCTCTCCCCCACCCTCTCTTCCTCTCTCTCTCTCTTTCTCTCGCCCCCATTCCTCCCCCCTCCCTCTTTCCCCCTCTCCCTTCCTTCTCTCTCTTTCTCTTTCTCTCCTCAGAAGGCGAGGGACTTGTTGGACCTGCTGTGGCTGCCCCTGGAAGAGGCAGGATCAGCCTGTGGATTTCCTCCTTGGAGCCCTTCCTGCTTCCCTCACAGCATTGGCAGAGGAGGGATGGGTGCCCAGGCAGGGCCTGGTGTGCTTGGACGCATCCTTGCCACCTCCACAAATCCAGGGAAGGGCCGTGAAGCCCACACCTGCCTCTGACAGCCCAGCTGGGGACCAGATCCAGAGAGCAAGGTGGCCTGTGGATGGGACCTTCCCAGGCCCTCCCCGGTGGGGGGTGGGGGGCACGGTTTATACCCAGAATGACTCCTTAGCTCTAAGCCAGCCACTTTCGTCATGTACGCACCTCCTTTTTGATTTTTACCATACCGAGTACCACATGCTTCTAGCTTTGTTATTTTTTGAGACACACTTCTTTTAATTAAATATTATATTTAGCTTTGTCCTAAATAATAATCTCTATGAAATCTCTGGTTTGATGTACCCTCTATATATTTTTTCATATCAGACAGTAAAATAATTATTTAAGTATTAATTGTTTTTTATTTTTAAAGAAAGTACTCGAACTGTGTTTTTTCTTTTTCTTTTTCTTTTTAAATTTATTTTTATTTATTTATTTTTGGCTGTGTTGGGTCTTCGTTTCTGTGCGAGGGCTTTCTCTAGTTGCGGCAAGTGGGGGCCACTCTTCATCGCGGTGCGCGGGCCTCTCACTATCGTGGCCTCTCTTCTTGAGGAGCACAGGCTCCAGACGCACAGGCTCAGTAGTTGTGGCTCACAGGCCTAGTTGCTCCGCGGCATGTGGGATCTTCCCAGACCAGGGCTCGAACCCGTGTCCCCTGCATTAGCAGGCAGATTCTCAACCACTGCGCCACCAGGGAAGCCCTAATTGTTTTTTAGATAGGAGTTTTTTTGTGTATCACCTAAAACCGTCTTGTGTGCCAGCGTGCAAGCCTTTGGGTATCACCGGGTCGATCCATTGGAATGTTTGCACCCAGCCAGCTTCCTAGGATCTAGTTCAAGTTACTCCATGAAGGCACTGCCTCCCCAGGCCCTGGGGAAGCCCCTTCCCAACCCCTCCAGAAAGTTCTCCTCGACTCCTCGATCTCATGGCCCTGCCCTCAGAATCCCTAATTGTCATTTAATCATGCGCTGCTCTGGTCACATCTGACAATGCTGTGAGCAGTTGCTGGGCCATGCTTTCTGACTCTGTCTCTTCTCTTTTTGATGGCCAAAGTGTCTGGTCAATTGAGCTAGCTGTGTCAGTCTGTCTGTCAGTTCTGTCTATACATCTATGTATCTCTCTATCCATCTGTCCGTCCTATCCACTGCCCCTCTCTGTATCTATGTATCTATCATCCTTGTGTCTATGCCCAATATCTATCTATCTATCTATCTATCTATCTATCTATCTATCTATCTATCTATCTATCTATCTATCATCTCCTATTCTCCCCCCATCCCCACTTTCTTTCATCCTCTTTGATGAGCCAGACACTGCTTTAGGCCCTGGGAATATAGCAGAGAACAAAACAAAGTCCCTGCCCTCATGTAGCTGACATTCTAGTTGGAGAAGTCAGGCAATAAACAAATAACCGAACAGATGAAGAAACCAGAAACTGATCTGTAGGGACACACGCCATACAGAGTATTGAAACAGGGAGATATGAAGCAGAGAGACCAGGACAAGCTGAGGCTGAGCGATCAGGGAGGGCCCCTCTGGGGAGGCTACATTGGGTCTAAACGCTGAAGGCCAAGGCAGAACCCTGCCAGGATGGGGCAGCACCTGGACAGAGGGCAGAGCTCATGTAGAGGCCGTGAGGCAGGGGCAGGCTTGATGACTGAGGTGCAGAGAGAAAATTCAGATAGAAGAATGAAACTGTATTTGATTCTGACTTTGACAAGGATAAAGTTTTTCCATTTCTCACTTCCTAGGGGCTACAGTCCCTTTTCTATGTAAGAAAGTCCAACCCCTCAGCTCTGAAAGCCCCTGTGTCAAATCCCTTCTGCTGGGGAGCTTTGGAGGCAGTGCCATGTTGTCCCCTGCGAGGTTGGAGGGCTGAAGGGGAGCACACCATGATGAGGTGACCGCTGACATGCTAATATTTCATTTTAATCTTGAGTGCCAGGTTACTTTCCAAATGAAGTGTCTCAGGCAAGCCTCTAACTTACATGAAATAAAAGAGTTTAATGCTAATTAAATATCATCTGACTACTGAAGCCATATTTATTGATGGTCTAAAAGAACATCATGGAGGTGGGTAGACTGGGAACGTGTCTCCACTAGAAACGTACCTTCGAGTCCCGGGACTCCTGCATTTCAGGCTCGCACACCCCACGCGTGGCGAAGCTCACGCGGGTGGGACCCCAGAGCCGCCCCTGCAGCTTCCTCTGCCGGATACAGAGATCAGTGCCTTTCATGTGGGTTTGGTTCAGGAGGTCTGGGTGGGGCCCAGGCTGCTCGTTTTTAACCAGGTCCCAGGAAGTGCTGATGGCGCTGGTCCAGCTGCACGGTGAGTAGTAAGAGGCTAGAACAGACCAGGGTGAGCCGGCTCTGACCCTGGCTCCTGGCACCACTGCTCACAGGGAGTGACGGCCCTGTGTGGAGTCGCCCACTGTCCTGGTCTCACCCACCCCCTCCATCTTTCCTTCCTCCCTTCTTTATCCCAGACCTTCCTCCTCCTCCTTCCTGTCCCAGCCTTGCTGTCGCTCCCCCAAGGCCAAGAACGGGGTGATTCCTTCCGGTTGTTAAGGTCTTCATGCAGGGTTTGACCCAGTCTTCCACCATTTGCCTCGTCTTTGGTTGTCTGATTGCCCTACCCAGACTTGGAACAGCTCAAGGGCAGAGCCTCCATTCCAGCCTCTTACTTCTGTGCCCCCAGGCGAGTGCTTCTCGAGAGGGCAAGGACGGGGATGTACTTCCTGACCCTCTGTAAACAGGGACTCGCGTGGGGCAGAACTGGCCTCAGCAGCCATGTGTTGGCTGAGCTTGGTAGGCAGGGCCTGGAATGTGAGGTCGCGCTCTCCTGTCTAGCCTCCGGCTTTCCTTTGGTGAGGCTTCTCTGGGCTGTGTCTTCCCTTCCCTCTGATCAGCAGCCTCCTAATGGCATAGACGAGGGATGCACGGCTCTAATGCTGCAGGGCTGAGAGCGTCCTCATCAGTGAACAGGGTGTGACCTCTTGGAGGTGCACGCCCCAGTGGTTGCCCATGGCAATGGGTCCAGTGTTGCTAGACCTTTGGATTTTTCTAGAGAGGTCAGAAATCTGGATTTTCAGATGGAACTCAGCCAGTTTTTGCAAGTTGAAAATCCTTACATGATTTTCTTAAATCATCACATAAGCCAAACTGAACATATGTGTCAGTGGATTTTGGCAAGTAGGCCTCAGGGTGCAGTGTCTGGTGCTGATCAATTCTGGGGATGATTCCATAGATCCTGCTGGGAGAAGCTAGGGGGCCTGAAGGAGGTGGCCTGCTTGAAGATGGCTTCTCAGCAGCTCACCTTGCCTGGGGAAGGGGAGTTGGGTGGAAAGGGCTCTGAGGACTCAGGATCCATTCTGCAAGAGTGGGCCCTGATGTGGCTTTCAGGCCTCGGGAAAACTCATTCTTCCATATCAGCTTGTCTGCATCCACCTATAATTAGCATCTGAAATTTCTAAATGAACTGCCTAATCAAGTAAATTTAGCAAACTTACTGTGAAGTGCTACGAAATCCTCTCCCTCCAACTGTCCATACGGACACCCGCACCACCTTGCTTGCCTATGCTATTTGCAACTGAAGCTGCTTATGTGTGCTGTCTGGCAGCCCCGCAGACAGCCCATTTATGTGACCTATAATGAGTTTATTAGTGTTTCACTGCCTTGTTGCTATTAAGTTTTATCAGTTTCAGCTTCAAGAACACAAGGTTAAATTTTCAGTAGAGTTTTCTCAAAGTTTGAGAGGGATTAAGATTGTTAAAACTGTGTCCAAATGGTGGGTCCATGTATTTATTTTCAAGATATTATTTCTGCCCACTAAGAGATTTTGATCTCTTATTTATAAATTTAACACTTTTCTGATGTTCAGAATGGCAGCACAGGGCTCGAATTTTATATTGCACACTACACATGAATGCATTAAATGTAGAGGATCAAACTGAAGCTGTAGCAAATGGAGCGGGACCCGTTGGTGACTGTGCAGCCCGAGATGTTGGTACCCCTGTCCCAGGGTGCGGCTAGGACTGGCTGTTGCTTTGACCTGTTAAATAAACATCATAAAGAAAGAGGGAAAATTCTCCCACAAATTACAAAAGGATGAGTTATTATATTATTTTCTCCCGGTACCATAAGATAAGCAGGTTCTTCTGTGAAAATACGTGCATGTGTAATTGAATATTATTTACCTGGATCCCTTCTGTAATTCTTGAGCAAAGTTTTTAGGAGAAACCCTAAAGGAGTCTCTGCATTGGCTGCAATCAGAATAAAGTGGTTCCACTTTTAGGTTAAGAGAAAAAAAAAAAAAACAGTAATAGGCTGAGCTGCTATTATGGAAAGTTTATTATAATTGATATATAAGCTAGCTGGGGGCTTAAGCACAGAGCAGTTGGAAAATTTAGCTAGCTCCTGGATCCAATTTAAAAAAATCTATGTCATGTCCACAGTGGGGAGATGGCCATAGCTGCAAAAGCCCTCCGTCGTACATGGAGACACACCTGTGGCATTCTCTTGGTTCTATGCTGTTTGGGATGTAGAATGCTCTAAATCCTGTCATTACTGCCTTATAGACGACAGACACTTCAAGCAGTTCTCCATTTATCTGAGATTACCAGTTAAACTCGTTAAAAAGCAACTCTGGCTTGTTCACTCAATTGGCTGTGGGGAAGATTTCGTGTTCTTGAGCGACAGTGTGGCTTTGATTAGTGGAGTGCTATACTTTTTAGGGGAGACCTTTGCTAACTTAATTTATGACCCTGGTTGATGGCGTCTGTGCTGGGGCATTACGTATTTCCCCAACTATTGTACCTGGTGTCAATAAAGGCGCATTTAGGGAGATCTGAAATAAAACTCCAGGGCGTTTTTGTTCTTTGGGGAAGCAATGCACCATAAACATTTTGGGCTTGAGCCAACAGCTTTCCCTGACCGCGATTGCAAATTACTGTAGTATGTATAGATTGCCAGTAGAACACTATTTGAGGAAACCTGTATTTTATAGAATGTCACTTTTATGCACAATCCAGGCAAAAGAATAAAAAAACTAATTTAGCCAGCAGACAGTATTCTTTTGAATGAGGATTATGAAAAAAATATTTACCAAAAAACAAGCTCTAAATATGGCTTTTTATTTAATCATTATTACATCAATCATCAATATCAATACTTAATAGCAACCTGATAATGTATCCAGTAGGTGAAACAGCTATTAAAAAGTGTAAAAAAAGATTAATCAGGCGCAGGTGATATTAATGCTCTCCAATTATTTAATGATAAGTACATATTTTTGAAAGTGTTTTTAATAATCGACTGTAATATTAGTTTGCAAAAATGTAATTTCTTCTTAATTTTGCACCTTAGCTTCTTTGTGCCGGGTACAAAGGTAGTATATTTCTGTAGTTATTGTTTGCAGCACTCCGTGTAAAAAATCACGTTCATTTCAAGAAGCTGTTATGGTATTGATTCTGGTAAAGACTTCCATTAACTGACCAATCTAAATCTCATAAGTGATGTCAGGATAGTTATGCATTTGCTTGGTTCAAGTATTCAGCCATTATGTTAGAATGCAGGCAGTGTCTGAATATGGCTGTTAAATTATTTCTAAATACCGAACCAGAACAGCTTAACAGTTCTGCAGTTTGAGACTGACACAAAAATGACAATCTGCCACCTCTTTGTTTTTTAAATATTAACGTTGTATTGGGATAGTATTTTTGGAGTAAAAACCTGTGGCACGAGAGGATAAGTGACATAAACAAAGGCAGCTGGGCTTCATGAAATAATGGAACAATAAGGCCCTTGCAGCCGTTCTCATCACTCCAGTATGTTAATTAGCATTCTGTTGTGGCCGCAACACTGAAAACATGTAATCTGTATTGGTGTACAGTACAGCTGTGAACACACATTCTTTTTTGTGAGTCCCTGGAGTTAGCCTTGCCATTGGCATATGCGTTTGGGCCAAAAGTCAAGCCATCGCCACTAAAATAGCACACTATAGCAGCAAAATGTCATTTGTCTTTTCTTATTTTTTTTTCTCCCCTCAATGCCACATGCTATCCAGTGATGTAATCCAGTATCACTGCATCTGCCTCCCTGCTCTATTTTTGCAGGAGGGCATCTGAGGGGGCTGGGATGCCAGCAAGCAGGAGGATTTAAAAGGCAAGTGGCCCCAGAAGGGTCAAATTTAAAAATCAGTTCTTTCTTTTTGCATTATTTGTCTAAAAATATTTTTTTTAAATGCATAGATTTTTAAGTATCAAGGACCCAGAATCCGCTGCTTGTTTCCCTGCGGGGAGGGGGAGGCAGCTAATTCATAAGGAAAAAGAATCTCAGTAAACTTTACCGTTATTTATCATCTATATTTCGAACCTGATTCACAGTCCTTCATGCATGTAATACCCACTTGGGGGTGGGGTTTGTTCTTCCCATTTCAGAGCTGAAGAAACTGAGGCTGAAGCATGGCCCAAAGATGGACTCTAATTGCAGGGGCTTTCTGACCTCTGCACGCAGGCAATGGATGGCTGCAGAGAGTGAAAATGATTGGTCGTTTTGAGGCAAAGGGGTTAGTACCAGTGAGCGGAGGCAGCCAGTGGCTGGGAGCAGTAACTGGGGCCTTCAGAGGCAGGACTCGGAAAGACCCCTCTTGCGTGATCTTCTGCTCACGTGTGGCTGTCTGGGAGCCGCCCCTGGTACTGCCGGAACATGGCCCTGGGTTCTTTCTGATACCAGTTTTGGAGGCAGGAGGAGAAGACCGGGTTTCAGCGTTGTTGTCACAGGAGCTTGACTAAGTGGCCAAAACCTGCTTGGATTTTTATCTGATAGCATTTGGCTTGAAAAGCGAAAATGGTTCCATTTCGATTTTCCCTGGTTTCAAAGTAATTCAGCTTTCTTTGTATGTGTTTGTGCAGCATCCCCAGCACAGGACACTTATACACACACACAAACACACACCCACACACACACGCTCATACATACTCTTGTTCATGAAGTACGTATCCCTTTGCAAAATATTTTTTGAATCAAAAATTACATTTTCTAGCCCTTCAAATGTATTATAAATTCAAATAGGGACTACCCACTTGTTAAAACTTTTCCTGCATTTCAGATTAATTTTATCCATCCCCCATCACCATCTGATCTGACTATACCAAAGGAGATTTTTAAAAAGAAAAAAAAGACCCAAAAAACCAACACCAAAACCAAACCAAACCAAACCAACCAAAAAAACCCCATCAGCTCTAAAGGAACTTTCAGACTCTGCGGGCAAAGCTTCTTGTTGTCTCTTTCTGAAAAATGAGAATGAATACTTAGCTCAAGATTTTTCTTTTAGTCTACCTCAAACCTGATTGAAAAATTACCCCCACCCCATAGAGAAAACACAGCATCTGGGTCACCATGCTGATCCAATTTGGTTCTGCTTTTGGACTGTGGAGGAATCAAATGGTCTGGCGTTTAGGTGATGTGAGTGAGTGTCCACCTGGGAGCAGATGAGGTTAAAGGTTAATAGCACTTGCTTTTTTTCTTTTTTTTAATTCCAGCAGAACAGAACTCTTTTACACTTGCCTGGCCCCTATCCTGAGTCCCACGTCCAACTCCACAGCCTTCGGAGAGGCCTCAGTTGGCATCTTTGCTCAGACTTGCCTGGCTGAGGTAGGGCAGGACTGACACTAAGATTTTAGGTCTGTTGTTCCTCTTTTCCTGGAAACTCACCCCATCCCCCCTTGGTTAATGGCTCTTTAAATATTGAAATGCCTGGAAAAACAAAACAAAATAAAATAAAACGCAGGCTGTCAAAGAGATAAGAACAACAACAACAACAAAAATGTTGGTATCTTTTAGAATTTGTCTTCCTAGTGGTAAAAGTATATAATTAATAGGAGAATTTTCCTCCAGATGTGGCTATACTATAATAGAGCCTTATAAATGCTACAGAAAGAAAAATTGCTTGGAACGAAGGCGTCCTCAATGAGAGCACACCTGGGTCTGACAAAGATTGCATTTAGGGACTGCTGTGCTATCACAACGCAGAGAAAGACCAAGTCTCCGGGAGCAGCTGGAGAGAAAGCCCCGGCAAATCTGCATGCAAATAGCAGCACATTGTTAACTTAATCAGATGCCGAGGAAAAGATGTGCCAGAACCGCGAGGATGATCTACATACACGGAGGGACAGCGGCCTGGGCTGCCATGGCCGCTGGGCGAGGATGGGCCTGGAGCAAGGTGCAGTCGGGCTGGCCCGGCCTACCCACTGCCTGCCCATTTGCCCCAGCCTGCAGTCGATTTATCACAGAATGCTTGGTGCGCTCTTTGAAAAGATAGAAATGATGGAGTATATTTCAATTGGGAGGAAGCTTTTTTTTTATGGTGATACAGGTATTGGTATTATTTTGCCTGACTCCATAAGTCCAAATAAAAAATATTTCTGCTTAAATATCCGGGTGCATGAAGATAAGAAATAGTGCCCTCGAGTGTATAAAGAAAGAGATCTTTTCATTAAAAAAAAAAGATGCTCTCTATAGAGTGAAGTGCTGAGTATATATTGTACCTTAAGAAGTGGAAGACACCTGTTATTTATATTTTATATTAATATTAATGGACATATATATTTTAAATCCCCTCCATCTTTTAGTCTAGCACCGTAAAAAATAAAAAGTAATACTATTTAATCACCCACAGCTTAATAGTGCCTTAGTTGTTTACTGCCATCGCACTAATTGCTCTGTACTAATGTGTTTTTCTGTGATATCCAGTAGTGCTAAGAGAACAGAGATCCATAACCAATTAAATATAGTGTTTTTTATGTTAAAAATATATCTGATGAGGCTAGAAAGGGAACAGAAGCTGCCCTTAACGAAGGCGCATTGGCACCGTCTGGGAGCCCAGGAGAAGGTGCCCGCGTTGCCTCTTTTGCGCAAAGACAAAGGGGGTAATTTTTTTGGCAAGAAAACAAACCCGAGGAAAGCACAACAAACTGAATGTTTCCTTCCCCCGCCCCTCCCTCCTGCAACTCCTTGGGCTGCTTCTGGGCTCTCTCTTCCAGTGAGGCAGAGTTTGACTCGGGAGGGAGAAAGGGGGAGCGGCCACCCGGTGGTGCGGCGGGCAGGCGGCCGGGAGGAGCGGGGCTGGTCCCCGGTTGGGCTGGGGCCCGGCGCCCGCGAGCCGGAAGGGCGCCCGTTCCGGCGCAGGCTGCCCACGGCAGAGGGCTCATCGGGGAGCATTGTTGTTGGCTCCAGAAGGAGCGAAGCGTCCCGGAGATCGGGCCGCGCGAGCGCGGCTCTGGGCGGGAGGAAGGTGAGGGGAAATCCGACCAAACAGCGTTCTTAACAATTTCCAAAGACGGTGGGAGTGACAAAGGAACGCAGGACGCCGCCGCCGCTGCCTGGGCCCGCGCTGTTTCCTGGCGAAATCACTAGTCGGGGACGGGAGCCGACCACAGGGCAGCCCGCCGCCCGCGTTCGCTGGCGGCGCGCCCGGTGGTGCAGCGGCCCTGGGCCGAGCGCTGCCCCCGCCGGCCCGCCGCCTGCCAGCCGGCCGGGCCCCGCCGAGCGCCACACTTCACCTTACGGAGGGGAGATAATGAGATCAATTAAAGGCGCCGTCACCGCGCCGAGACAGCTGCTGGCGCATAGTAATCACCGGCGGGGCCGGTGCGCAGGGGCGCCCCGCTACTGCTACCTGCGCCGGGCACCAGCACGCGCCGGCCCACTCGGGCCCCAGCCCAACCGGGGCCTGCGCCCTGCTCGCATCCTCTGCCGGGGGAACTCACCTCTAGGCTGCCCCGCGCTGCCAGCCCAGCCCGTGGGAGGGTCCTGGACCGGCGCCTGCACGTGTGCATGGGTGCATGCTTGCGGGGACATGTGTGGGTGGGTGTCCACGTGTGACTATACCCTGAAGGTGCATGTAAGTGTGACACTGTGTGAGCTTGAATGTGCGGGTGTGCGACTGTGTGCATGAGTGTGTGGGTATGAGTAGATGAATGTGTGTGTGTGAGTGTGCATGAGTGTTTGCATCATGTGTACGTGAATGGGTGTATTTCAGTGCTTATGGCAGTGTGGGTGTGCATGTGCATGTATGTGAGAGCTCTCTGCACATGCATGAGTGTATGTGCATAAGCATGTGTGTACACGTGTGGAGCATGTGTATTTGCAGATGAGTGTGATTCTGTTTGTGCACACATGCCTGTGTGTGCGTTTGAGGATTGTGCGTGTAGACAGCCTAAGTGAGAGCTGAATGTATGTGTCTGTGTCAGTGGTGAGTGTGGGTAATGAGTGCGTGCATGTGGGTGTACGTACATGAGCATAAATGTGTGCGTGACTCCATGTGAGTGTGGGCTTGTGTGCTGGGGGGTGGGTGTTGTGGCCCCCTCCTTCAGTCCCTTGCTCTCCAGTGGCTCCTTGGATGCCTGGGTTTCCCTGTGGGCCAATGGTCCTGAGAAAGTGCCATATGCTGTGTGTCTGTGGTCCACACCTGGCATTCCCCCACCATATGTACCTATATGTTGATGGCATGGGTGGCTCCCCATCTCCTGACCTCCATCTCCGTGTCTTCCCCACTGTGAATTTGTGTCTGTAGGCTCCACCCTGGTCAGCCCCTTCAGAAGGGCCTGGTTCCAGAGGCAGTGGGGAGGTCAGGACATGTGTGCCTTGCCATCTGGATCCCCCATGACTATAGAGCAGATAATGACCTGCCCAGGTGCCACAGCCCCATTTCAACTTAGCCCATATTGAGCACCTATTGGATGCTCTTCACTTTAGCCCTTGAAGGCCAGACAGATTCTCACTTTAGAAAACAGAATGGGTGAGGGCCCAGAGAAGGGCGGGAGAGAGATGTCATCCTAGTGACGGCTCACTTGGAGACTTTGCATTTGTTTTCCTGTCTGAAATGCTCTTCCTTTGGATCTTCATGTGGCTTTCAGCTCAACAGTCCCCTCCCCTCCGGACCACTCTGCGCATCCTGGGTCCCCTTCAGCCACTCTCTTGCCGTGTTTTGTGTCTTCATAGTGCTTCTTGCTGAAATTGCCACCTTCACCGGCTCCCTTGATTTTTGCCTCCTCCCCCATTAAAGCCCTCACTCCCTGGGGCCAGACCTTGCTGGCATGTTTGCTGCTGCATCAGCACCTGGTATAGTGGCCGGTGCACAGTGGGTGCTGCGGGAACAGGCATCTGCTACCTGGCCATCCCTGGGGTCCTGGGGAAGCCCAAGGTAGCCAGTGTCTGCCCTGTGGGCTGGAGTCCACAGCCACCTTGCGATGGAGGCTCTGGAAGGTTCTCTGAGAGACCATCACCGAGAGACCTGATGTGGCCCAACACTGGGGCAGAGATGTGAGGGACATGTGGTGGTGCCCACAGGGGACAGTCTCAGTCCCTGATGGAGCTGCAGCCCCTGCAGCCTCGGGAAGTGGCCAGAGTCCTGGCAGGTCCTTGTTTGGGCCTCACTTATAGAACTGGTTGTGCGGGTTCTTAGGTGCCCAGCAGGCTCCCTTGGCCACTCGCCTTCAACTGCGTCCTCAGAGGGCCAGAAGACTCCTGGAGTCTAATTTCAACTCTGTCTCTGACCTTGATGTGCCCTTGAACAAGGGGTTTGACCTTGCTGTAACTCAATCTCGTCTTTGAGATGGTCTGAGTGCCTGTCCTGCCTTCCTGCTATGGGTGGTGTCTTCTAAAAAAGAACAGAGCAGTGTTTCCCGACCCTGTTGTTGTCCCCACCTTGACACCACTTCTGACGTTGTTTTGTCCTCTGACTCTCCTGAAGTGATGCTGTGGGCACTGAATTGGGGCGGTTTGGCTCCTTCTGAGATGGTGGGAAACTCCTGGCCACTCTTGGAGGCTCCCCTTTAGATTCAATACTGTTGTCCCCAGGTCCCTGCCCTGTTCCCCGAGGTCCATGCCCTGTTCCTTCCTCTTTCTGTCTTCTACACTGCCCAGCCTTGGTCCCTTCTGCTCTCAGTGAGCAGCAAATAAAATGGGGCATGGGGGGGACAGCTGAGAGGAGCCCCTACTGACAAGTTTCTGATGGAAAGAAAAGAAGGACATCTCCAGTGCCTGTTAAAAGGGTTGGAATAGCCTGTCTCCACTCTGGACCTCCCAGGGGGCAGAGTTGCTCTGAAGTGGTTCACTCCAACTGCCCTGACTCCTAAGGGCCTGCTGTGTGTGAAACGCTGTGCCAGGTGCTTTGGGCCCTTGTCTCACTGACCCCAAGTGACCTTGGTGTGTCTCTGAATTTCTGAGTCCTGGGGGTGAGGAGTGTGGGGAGGGGGTGATGACTCCAGCCCCATCAAATGCCTGGCATGTAGGGAGGACCAGTTGGAAATAATGTATGTGCAGTACTTTGAAAACTTCCTATAAATATGATTTGAGACATTAAGAATGTTGCTTTTATTTTTCTTTCCCAAACATGAGCTATTTTGAAGTTTATGTATTCTCTTGGCTGGAGCTTACACAAAAATTTTGGGGAAAGGTATGAACAAAACGTCCCCACTCCTCCTTGGTCTAGCTGGTCATGGGTCTACCTATTAAATGTCCCCGGGGTGGGGAGCCCCAGTCCAGTACTAGGGGGATGGCTAGCCCGAGCTGTGCCCTGTGTGTCATTATTACAGCGAGGTAGGTCTTGATTCTCCTTAAGACAGTGATGGCCCCCTGTCTGGCAAAATGGATTTCTGGCCGCTGTCTTCTCCACGGAGCCCTTTGCAGCCTGAGTAGGTCATGGGGATACTTGAATGTAATTAAATAAATTTGTTAAGCACTTTCTATTGAGTTGATTCTTGTTCGAATGAAATGGAAGGAGGGTGACCGGGACATGTGGTCATTGCCAGGAGGTCTAAGATCTGGAGAGGGTGAAGGGTGGAGAGGTTTTGGGGTGAGGACCTGAAAAGGAGGGTTTGGGAGGAGAAAGGGGAAGGGCTGGGCACAGCAGGTCAGGGGGAGACAGGCTGGCTGTCCAGGGACTGAACAGGGCGAGTGCAGAGCAGAGAGGCCCTGGGCTGGGGGGCTGTCATTGCAGTGGCCACAGCAGACACTGCAAGGGACAGGGGTAAGTCAGATGATACTGACTTCGACTTCGCCAAGCTGTGCAGCTTTCCTGGACTAATAGTGACAGTTGGTGACCGAACACTGTGCTAAGTGCCTTCTTGCCCTGCCTGATATCTGCTCCACGGCAGTCCTGAGGAAGGACTTGAGGATGGCGTTCTGTGGATGAGGGAGCGCAGACTAGAGGGTCACTGAACTGGTGAGTTGCGGGGGAACATCAGAGCACGGCCCAGTGCCAGGGAGGACGTACTACTCTCTACACCCCCCCCCATGTTGGGCAGCTCCAGCAGGGGACTATGCCGAAGACCCCCAAAATGGAAGTAAACACAAAATGATGGAAAGCCCCAGCCCCAGGTAGGGGGGCATTCTTTGGGGAGGGCCTTTTTCCAAAAACAGAATGTTTTTGCCAGCAGTCAGCCTTTTGTCCTGTCTTTACGTGGCCCAATTAGGCAATCGCGCCCCTAATTAGCCAGCCTAAGGCCCTCTTTGTTGCCTGCTTAGAAATTCGCACACGGGCTTGAACGTTGGCAGGAAACTTTGTCCATGACACTGGAGGTGCATGTAAGCGTTGGAGATGGGCCCACGCTGTGAAGTCTGGCCTGGACTCTGTTACCCGGCCCAGCCAGGCCCGTCCATCCCCCGAAGAGCGTGGTGACTCGGCCCTAAGAAGCTTCGAGGCCAAGTGAGTCTGAGTTATGAGTGGCCAAAAAGAGGTGAGATATTGAAGAATCATAAATATTAATTTTTTTAGCACTCTATAATTCAAAAGTGACTCAACTGATTTGTCTCAAACTCTGCAGGAAAACTTAGCTGTGGCCTCAGATGTGAGTGCTCTTAGACCAGAAGGAATCTCGCGGCCTCAGATGTTTCGCCTTAAGGCACTAGGGGTGAGCGTCACAGCCCTGTGCCTCCCTTGGAAGTGCAGCTTCTTGAGGGCGGGAGTGGGCCATTTTCCAGAAGGCTCACATCTGACTGCTTCTCAGCAGGAACCTGCCCTATGGTCACCTAGGTGCCCAACACGTGTTTCTACATCACTGACACCAGTCATACCCCCATAGTGAGACCATTTCTTGTGATTAGATCAATGCTTTTTGGCACTTGCTATGTGCCTGGCACTGTGCTAGGGACTGAATGCCAGACGAGGTCATGGTTTAAATTCTGGGCAGGGAGAGGGGTGGGGGGACAAGGAACGGGGGGATGACAGAGGATACATAGCCAACAAATACACGAGCAGAGGAAAAGCGGGTGGTGTGACAGGGAGGGGTGCCTGAGGCAATGGTGGTAGTCTTGGGAGGCCTCCCTGAGGAAGTGACCTTTGATGGCAGACTTGCAGCAGAGTAAGATGAAGCTAGACATCCAGACAGAGGGGAGCCCTTGGGGACCCAGGTCTTGAGGTGGCAACAGGACCGCGTGCCGGAGGAGCTGGGCCAGAGCGTGAGGGCCAGGGAGGAGAGATGCAGTGAGATGAGGCCACGGTGGTGCCCAGGTCACATGGGACTTGCGGGCCGGGGCAAGGGGCTAATTCCCAGGGTGATGGGCAGCCTTGAAGGGTTTGGGCAGGGGAGCCTTGTGATGTGACTTAGGTTGTAAACAGTCTGCTGTGGGGATGACAGGGGACTGGGTGAGAGAGGACGATGGTAGGGACAGGAGAGGGATGGAAACAGTCAAGGTCTGTAGGGAGACAGAGCTGACCTGATGATACCCAGGCCCTTTTATTCCATCTCTGGGCCCCTTAGCCTCCATCCAAATAGCTTTAATGTATCAAAGCATTGCTAAATGAATTTCCATGAAGTTTACTACAGGGAAAACCAGCATATATTTCTTATTTAAATTCTTTTGTTGGAAGGGAGCAAGCAGGGAGGAGAGAATGCTTTTTTCCCCCTGGTCTAGATCTCCTTAGAATGTCCATGTGAGACGTTTTGAGTAAAGCAGACTTTCTTCTGTTCACACTGGCTGATGTGTTACTCACTGCCCGCTGGTCGCTGCCCACCCCTGCCACCGGCCGGCGCAGGGACAGTCATACTCCTATCCCGCTTCCCACGTGAGGGCTACCGACGCAGTTATTACAAGAAAGTTGTCCGATTTGGATTGAGTCTGAACACATCTGCTTTGTTGACTGGACACTACGTAATTCCTTCAGCATCGTGTGTGCAAAGCTCTTCTTTTATGGTTTGGCCAAGTTGCTGCAACTGCAGTGGTCCAGCGTTAGCCATTCATTTCCTCTAAGACGTCTGGGTGGAAAAATCTACAAAACAATAATAGATCAATACATTTAAATTAGAACTTTCAAAAATTCAATAATGGTATTTACAAATTAATAAAGCACTGTAAAGAAAATATCTGCACTTCTTTATTTAGGGATACAGTTAATTTTTTCATTGATTAAGCATTCTTTTGGTGGGTGGGATGTGGGCAGGGAAATGTTTTTTCTAAGAAGGAAGTCCTGTGTGGAAATGTCTCTAGACCCCCACATAAGTTACTAATGCATTGCACAGACAGGGATCCCTGGGAGGGGAGGGGAGGAACTGTGGCAGAGGTGGGAATGCACTGGGTCACGTGCGACCCGAGTGGTGCTGGTGGGGATGGACGTAGTGACAGGCGTGCAAGTCCCTCTGACTTCAGAACATATGGGGGCTCACCGTGTTAAGGAAATTTGGTATAGGAAATCATCATTTATCAAACATACATCAGGGAGCCATTCTTCTTTGTTCAAAAGAATTCCCCATAGAAATCCTCAAAATTAGCCAACTTACTCTTGTGCATCTGGAATAAAATGCAGGTTTTTTCCCCCCTAAAAACAATGAATGTGACTCAAGTTTTCAGGACTGTACTTACTTCATCAAGCAAGGTAGAGCCCCTTCTGGCTCGAGCCTGGGGTGTGCCCCGTGTGGGGCGTGAGCAACCTGAGGGGACACGGTGGAGGCCACTCCAGCCCTGCTGGCCGCTCTGGCAGCTGGACATGGGTGTGGCCTCAGCCATGGGCTCTCCTGCAGCCCCAGTGCCCACGGCCACTCACGCGCGCTTCTTCATTTTATTCTCTTCCCCCACCCTTCTTTCTTTCTTTCCCAAAATGTTGACTGAGTATCTATGGGGGGACCACCTACTGTGCATGTGATGGGGGCCTGGCGGGGAACAGGGGACAGGCTAAGGACTTCTCATAGACACCCCGTGCTAGTGGACGGCATGAAGTGGATGTCCAGTGCTTTTTCCATCAAATGATCTCACGGGCGAGGCTCTGCCTTGGGCGTCGTGGGGGTCTTCCATCGTGGATGGAGGTCCTGATTCTGGGGAGCTTTGCCCATGGGATGTGCGTGGAACCCACGATATCCAAGTGGAGTGTGAAGGTCAAAGGGTTGTCCACATACAGTGCCTTAGGATGGAGGGGCAGAGATGGTGTTTAGAAAAAGGGCGCTCTCCAGCTGGAGTTGGGAGAAGCAGGGAAGGGCCTTGCAGGGGCAGGAAGAGCCGGGAGGGAAGGGGACTAGAGGAGGGAAGAGAGGGTTGTTGAGTTTGCAGACCATCCAGAGACTGAGGGAGGCAGTGGTCTGGTGGGTGGGGGATCATGGTGGTTGAGATGACTGGAGGAGCTAGGGGCAACCTGTCTCCGGTATCATGTGTCCTAAGAAGCAGTGCCAGTTCTGGGGAGGGGACAGGCTCCTGTTGGGTGCCCTGACGGATGCCCCGTGAGCTGGGTAACTTGGCCGTTACCCTGGCTACGATGCTGAATTCCTCCGCTGGTCATTCTTGGCTGTAGCTGTTGTGTTGTCATCATTAGTCTCCCAACTCCACCACCAGCTGTTTGCAGTTCCTAATGTGGTGGAACTGAACTTGGCATTCGAGGCCATCTCTGCCCCAGTCCTCACTTGACATCCTTAGACTTCTTACAGACCCTTCATGGCCAGCTGCCTTCTCCCTGGGAATGAGCACACCACACACTGTCCGCCCTCACACCTGGCCTTATACTGTTCCTTCTGCCCGTATGCCACTCACTTCTCTGCAAATTTTCAGACCCATTGTTCAGGCCCAGATGCAATTCCACCTCCATCATGAACCTCCCCTGTCGTCTGACTCACTGCCTTGGCACACCCTTTGTGTTATTGCTTTGTACTCCAGCTGGGTGGAACCTGGGCCCTAGAGAGCACTGTGTGCTTAGTGGGACCCCAGTGGATGCCCTACTGAATGGCAGTCCCCAGTCACTGCACTGGCAGATGGTGTCCAGAGATCATGTGGAATTGTCCCTCTGTCCCATTCCTAACTTAGACTTTGATAAAAATATGACCCAGAGTGTTTTGTTGTCAGCTGGCGGTGCATCCAAGGCCCCTTGCTACCTGATCCCATCCTGCCTTCCCAGCTTCATCTCATATGGTATTCTCCCACCCCTTGCCCTTCCCCTCCTCACTGTCACCTCTTTTCTTTGTCACTGAGTACCTCTCCATTCCTCAGATACACCAGGATCTTGAATTCTCTATGCCTCTGCATATGCTATTTCCTTGTCTTAGAAAGCCAGCGCTTATCTTCCCCCCACCCCCCAGAAAACTCCTATTCATCCTCCAAAACCCAGCTGAAAAGTCACCTCACTACGAAAGCAGTGGGTGGAGTTAGCCCCTCCCTCAGCTGAGCTTTCAGGTCTCTGTTATCTGTGACCAGACTAGAGTCTGTATATAAACGTCTGCCCCGCCTGTTCTTGTCTCTGCCGGGCATATTGTAGGTCCTTAGTCAACGTTTGCCAACATTAATATTTGTAGACACTCAGAGCAGTGCCTGGCGCACAGCCAGGGCAATAGGTATTTATTTTTAGGCCCTCAGGAAGAGTTTTTGATGGAAGAAACTTGGAAATTCATCTTGCATCTCACTGAACACTTCTATCACAGTGGAACAGAGACAGAGCTTGTCTGAGGGTTGGTGGCATGTACAGCAGGGGACTGCTTCCAAGGGCTCATCCAAAGTCACATTCTATCAACAATTTTTAAGGTAGCATGTCAACATGTGTGTGTTAAGATTCTGATAAAAAGATGCTAGAGGAAGCAGTGTGCCGACAGGAGTTGGTCTGTTTGACATGTGATTGAAGCGTCAGGGGAGACACAGACCCCCCCACCCACTCATGGCACAAGCCCTGCCCTCACTCGTAGGCCCCTAGGCCCTGTGGTCAGAACCTGCCTAAGTCTCGGGATGGTAGCCAAGGGAAGCCTGAGAGGAACCCGGGAAGTGAGAGAAAGCAGGTGCTCAGCTGTGCACCGCGGAAGGGAACAGCCTGGCACCCGGGAAGGGACAGCCGCTGGCCGCAGCCGGGCTTGATTTGTGCTGTGCACGGTAGAGCCTGAGGCCCCCCAGCCTCTGATCGATGCAGGTGAGCCCAGAAGACCCCTTTATCGAGGCTGGTGTAGGGAGGTTCTTGAGAGAGCCTGTTTTCTGCCCTCCCGTGGCTGATGGAAGTGAGGGACCCACTACTTTTTTCCAAACCATTTATTGCCACTTACCACAGGCTTGGTTTACATCTGCTGCTGAGAGCAGAGTGATCCCAATTTGGAAGCCGTGGAGGTCGTTTTTCACCCACACTGACATAAGCCATGACTCTCAAAGCTGATGACACACTCCAGATAAGGTCAAATGCTCACAGAAAGGGACATTTGGTGCCTCTGTTGCTTAATCCCTGATTGCAAAGAAGCTGCAGACACTAATGGCTGCTGGGATGTGCCGTCCATGTCCCCGAGGGCTGGGGTCCAGGGCCCGGGCCTCCCCGCCTTACGCTCACACGGACACTATTCATCGCCTGCCAGGCACAGCGGGCCGGAGGCCCCGCAGACCCTGCCTTGAGAAGGTTTTGGGCCTGGAGGGGACTGTGGCGGGGTGGGGCAGGTACCGGCTGGGCGTGGGCAGGTGGTCAGTAGGCTGCACCCTTGAGGGGTCCCCTTCCCTCTCCCCATTTCTCCCCCGACCCGTGGCTGTCGGGTCTCAAGGCCCGTGAGCCTGCAATGGCGCTGATCGGGCCAGATAGTAGGTTCTGTGGGAAAGAGAAGGTGGGGAAGTGAGGACAGGGAAGCGGCTATAAGATTCTGGAGGAGTGAGTGAGAGCGCACGGCGGCCGCTTTTGTTCAACCCGAAGGAAGACACACTAGCCAACAGATCACCCCCCCAGGGGCCTCAGGGAAAGCGCATGTGTGGATTTCCTCTGCAAGGCTTGGGTGCGAGAAACGTCAAGTTAAAGCTCTCTACGATTGTGGATGCTCAGTGGGGTCAGAGAGGCGTCCTAGGGGCACCCAGCAGAGCCTTGCTGGGGTCCCCAGTCCTCCAAAGCAGACGTGGCCCCTGGAGGAGGTCTGAGGGCTTGGTGGGGTGCTGCTGTGGAGAAGGAGGGAGTCGGGTTCCCCCACTGTGAGCCGAGAACACAGGGCTGCACGGGGGCTCCTGTTTCCCTTCCTCTGATGTGGGACCACCCGGTGTGCTCCCACTCTGCCTGTGCTCTGTGTGCCCGGCTTTACGACTCCCAGGCGGAGGGTTGGTTTGTGCAGAAGTTCCACCCAAAAGGACTTTTCGGAAGGTCACCCATGCAGTTGTTGATGCTCTGGTGTGTGGAACCTTTTGGGAAGGGCTGCCTTGGAGGGTGAATGCTTGCTCGGAGGGTGAACGCAGGACCCCTGCTGGATCTGGGTATCTTGGATGGGGGTCCTGCCCCTCCTCTACTCTGGGCACAAGATCATTGTAAAGAAAATTACTTTTGTCCCAAGATGCATGTTTCCCACGGGTGGTTTTTTATTTCGTCCACACTCCCCAGCTCAGAAATCTCTTACCTGTCCAGTACAAATCAGATGAGTAATGACTTGCCCCCGAGGACTGTATTACGGTGAAATTCATCACAGATGGGCTCTCTGCCTTTTTCACTGATGTGGGCGTTCCAGACTGGGCTAAGCCGGGCACAGGACTGGATCACTGAAGGTGCCGGCTCGTAAACATCCTGTACAGTGGATGAGTGACGGTGCCCTTGGCTCCTGAGTCCCCATGGATTCTCTCCCCGCCGCCCCCCGTGCCCTGCCCAAGGGGGTGCTGCTGGCCCATGCAGACAGCCCATAGTTCCGTGGGCTCCTCCGACTCTGTTTTCCAGGAGGACCACTTGCCTGCTGAGAACATTGTTGTGATGTTTTCCAAGTTGAGCTGTAAAGGTGTCTAGAAAAAGATGTTTCCGGCAGAATCAGAGAGGAAACAAGGTTGGCCAGGGCACATGGCACACAGTTCTGCTGTTTTCCCTGAGATTTCTCAAACGGCTGCTGTGGTCCCGGCTCCCCTGGGTACCCCCACTCCTTCCCTGAGCTGTCTTCCCAGACACCCAGCTCAGGGCCTCAGGGATGCTCAGTGAGGGACCTTCCTCACGGCGGCGCCTGCCCTGTGGGAGTTGACTCATCACTCAGCATTTATTGTCCACTGACTCCATTTCCTATGCGTGGCCGAGCAGGGGCTGAGATTGTGTTGAGCAGAAATGAGAGGAGGGAATCTGGCTAATTTGCTTTTTTCTCTACTTTACTCCTCAGTTCAGCTGTCTTTAGTGTACCCTGGAACTTATAAAGTGAAAACTGCTAGGAGACTTCTCTTCTCTCCCTTTTAATAAGCTCTCAAGCTGAAAAAGGCTTGTATGAGAAGAAAGGCAGCCTGAGTCAGTAGGAGCAAGGGCATTAAATAAAATACTCTTTAAGGGTCACGGGGCTTGCGGTGGCTTCGGAGGATTTTTAAATGCGAGCAAGTGGAACATTGGAGTTTGACTTTACAAAGGGAAAGGCCTGAGGGGACGAGGTGCAGGACCTGGGTGCGTCCCAAGGCTGCACACTCCCCGGCCCCTGCCCGGGTCTCCCCTTCGCTGTTCCCAACTCACCAGCTGGGCCCGTGGAGAGAGAATCCCACAGTCTGCGGCTGAGCCGGAGACTAGCCTCCCTGTCGTTCGAGGGGGCTGTCATGCTTCCAATCCCATTGGGCCTGGTGTCTTTCCCGGCTTTAAAAACACCCAGGGAGAGCCGGAGATCCCCACAGACAGGGCAGGAGGAGCAGGCAGATCTGGGCTTTTCCTGGAAGATTCTAATTGTGGTACAGGGAAACCGAAGCTCTTTTCCCTCCCCACACCAGTACTTACACCAGTCCCCCTTTGCACCAGTGGGGCTCTGGACCCCTGGGAGTACCCATCCCCCTGTCAGAATAAACAGAAGTCCCTACTTGGTGAGCTTTGTAAGTCTTCTCAACAGAGTGCTTTGTAAACCTCAGGCACTGTATTCCCTTGGGCACTGGCAGCGTTAATGTTTATTCACTAGGTACCACGTTTGTGCCTTCAGAAGCACATGCTGGGGACCCAGAAATCCCTGTCAACCTCTACCAGAAGCAGGGTTCCAGCCATGGCCCCTGCATGTACCCGGACGGGTCGTTCTGAGCGGTCTTGGAATCCCTTCCCCACAGTCGTGTCTCTGCCCTTTCGTCCCCAAGGAACTCCTACACGCGCGGCCATGCAATGTCTCCCCCATCTCTGATCCCAGGTGCAGAGGGGCCCCTGGCCCCAACATCAGGGCTTAATTGTAGAGAATGATAAAGCACAGAACAGACCAAGGTCTGAGAAAGATCAAGAGGGAGAGAGAAAAAGGTTAAGGAACTCAGAGGAAAAAGAAACACGTCTTCTAATTCACTTAGAAACGGAATCTTCCACCAAACTTTCCCTTGTTCTGATTTCAACTCTGCCAGCTCTTCTCGAGCTGTCTTAGAACGTAATTGTCTCATTGTAACCTTAAACCTTGTAATTGTGCCCCAGGACAAATCAGTATTAATTTAGCTGATGTGGCATATCTTATAAATCCTATGTTCTCCCTCTAGCCTCTGTTTGGTTAAGGATTTCCCAAAAAAGTGTATATACCAGGAGAGATGAGCAAGTGTGTGCCGTTTTCAGGCTGCAGTTCTCAGCTGTCTGGAGGCTGGGGAGGAAGGAGGTTCAGCCTTCCTGATGTGGGGCGGGGGCTGGGGGATGTCTCCACTCCCACAGCCCGGGTATGTCTTAGCCATGCCCATGCTCAGGGAATTCGAGTCTTCCCTCGAGGAGCCCCAGGGACCCGATGGGTGTCATCCAGAATTTGCAGGGAAACCAGAAGGAAACCACAAATCCACGGGGGGCAGGAGAGGAGGGGGCAGAAAGATTTTGCGGTTGAATCTAAAATACAAAGGGAGGGCAGAAGCAGCGACCACAGGGATTTCATTAAGGAGACCACAAAATTTAGCCTTAAGAAGTTCACGCCCATGTGGAGACAGTGCAAGGCCCCATTTCAGGGGTAGTACAGAAGGGTTGGGAGGGCTGAGATGTAAAATTCATGCCCTGAGCTACTGCAGGCAGTAATTACCTGTGGTTATCCGGTTGCTTCGTGAAGAGCCCTGCTCATGGCTGTTTCCCAGCCTACCCTCTGCCTCTGTGTGATTTCCCATTTTTCCAGGGTATCTCTGTTCTTACAAGTACATCAGATAAATGCTCTTAAGTGAGCTAAAATTAAACTCCCAAACAAAGAGTTACAAGTGCTGTTTTATTTCTAGAGATGAAAATTGCACTAGAATAACTTCTTTATTTGACTACATTACATTACAGTAGAAGGAAGGAGAGGGCTGTGGTACCAAATAGTAATTAACTATTTTTCCTCTGTCCTGAAAACTAGTGCGTAGTTAGATCAAAATATGACAGGGTGCATGCTCATTTAATTTTTAAATTGCTTGGTAACTTCAAATAAAACTACTACAGTGGATATGTCAGTTATTGTGTAAGTGCTAAACATTCAGTGACATATTGGAAACCGCTTTTGTATTATCTGTGTGGCACAGCATGATAGCATTAATTCCTTTACCTAGTCAACAAATATATGGGACACCTACCATGTGAAGATGTCTCTGGGGAGAAGTACTGTACATGAGAGCATCACGTCAGTCATAGGTACTGAGCAACAGGACCAATTCTGAGGCTCACAACAGTTCACCATTCTCTCATTCATTCATTCACTCAACAAGCGTAGATGGAACTTCATCCCTTGGCCCAGGTTCCTGCTCACACCACGTTCACAGTTTATCAGAGAGGAAGCAATGAGAACAATTATCATGGCAAATACGCAGGTGGTACATGAGAAGCACAAGCAAAAGCATCAAGGAAGAGGGTCCCATTCATTCATTCATTCATTCATATGGTCACTCAGTAGTTCATTCATCCTCAAACACTGGGGATGTGCCTCAGTCCCTGTCTTCATGGAGCTTACAGGGTGGAGGAAGGGACAGGTATTCATCTGATAATCTCATGAAGAAATGCAAAATCACAACTCTGGCAGGTGCCTCAGGGAGCGGTATCTCTTGGGTAGGGGCTAAATAGGCACAGCACGGGGAAGAGAATTTCAGGCAGATGGATTGGCCAGTGCAAAGGCCCTGTGGCAGAGGGAACTGGGTGAATCTGAGGACTGAAAGGTGGGCAGTGGGGCTGGGGGGCAGAGAGGAAGGATGAATTGTGCGCTGAGCTGGGGAGAGGTGGAGGCGGCCCATAGGTCTTGCAGACATGTTCAGGACTTTGGTCTCTATCTGCAGAACAGTGGGTGGCTGTTTTGCCATGTGAAGGATTGTTTAAGGGTTCACGTAGGCAGGATGTAGGCAGGGAAACCAGTGGAAGCCTGGGTGTGTGGTGGCCGTTTGTATGGGGCAGTGGTGGAGGAGACAAAGCCTGCAGTTTGGAGGTGAAAGCTGAGTAGGGGTCCGCAGGGGAGCTGGCTGGGGCCAGGAGGTGCAGGCCAGGAAAGGTCGGCACAGATGAGAGTGCAGTGGCCCAGCCATCAGATGGGCAAACACCTCTTAGGCTCAGTGACTCTTACTGGAGGTCACTGCACATAACAAGGGCCTTCAACACACCAGACGCCCTTGGATATCTATCTAACTGGTGGTCCAAGACCTTTCCCTAAAGAACTTTAATCTCCTCCTTTGTATGAGAGTATTACTTTCATTTTCTGAAGCCAGTCCCACAGGTGTGCCCACCTATCGCCTACTTATCTATTATAAACCTGTGCAAATTGGGTAATTGTGTGTGCAAATGGGTGGTTAGGTGTGTGTAGTTATGTCATTACTAGATTTGCATTTGTAAATGCTCATTTCCTTAAATAATCCCTCTCCCACCCCTACTTCTCTGCTACCTCCCTGCCCCATATCACACGTATCCCCAGGTGTGTGACGGGCCCAGGTGTATCTCTTAGGTCTGCTCCACTGCACCAGCAGAAATGCCTTCTTCAGCATCCTGCCCCCAGGCCCCTATGTACCACCACACCCCATCCCACCCCTCCGTCAAGAGAAAGGAAGACACAACATTTCCCCTTCTGCCATGTTGGGTGGAAATTGTTAGCTCTGCCTATAAATAGTATGGCCTGGAAAGTACACGTGAGAATCATGTGAGAATCAGCCCTACCTTCCCACAAGAGAATCACGGTTCGTTAATGCACTGGACACGCACACGCCAGTGCTGGGGAGACACTGCGACTTGGAGGAAAGGGCACTGGCTGTGGGGTCACACACATCTGGTCCTCATCTCAGCTCAGCCGCTCATGAGCTCTGCTGCCCCTAAAAATACAGATAAAGCACATAAAGGGTTAGGGCCTGGCGCAAAGTTGGCCGACGGTGAGACTCTCTTACTTGTATTAATGTTATTGACCTGAATGAAGGTTCTAGTCCTAGGCCTTTTCTTGTGTGTGGAAGGGACAAACCTTAGGTGAACCTTAATTGCTGCCAATTTTCATGTCATCTGTGGTACGATGTTAACAAAAATGATTTTTTAAAAAAGGAGCTAACATGGGACAGGTACTTTATGACCCTACAATCATATGGTCTAAAAAAACCAACAGATTGTCACTTTGGGAAACCGTAAAGGGAATATCAAGTAACTAAAACATAAAAGTGGCCATTTTTTTTTTTTCATTTTGCAGCCTCTATAGTAAAACACCCAAGTCGCACATTTGGTTTGGGATGGTCAGGCTGAGCTTTAGTGTTGAAACCCAGTCCTGCCGGTGGAGGTAGGATGCTGACCCTGTATGTGCCACGGTGACTGATCAAGATTCGTCCCGCAGGAAGATGGCCCAGCGTCACCCAGACCTCTGGTTCATCTGTCTGAGGAGGGCTGCTCATGCCCGGTACCCTTTGCTGGGAGAGCCCACAAGTGCCCCTCAGTGATACTGGTGATGACGTTTCCGTACTGTGTTCTTTCTGACATCAAGCCTTGCCTCTGCCGTGATGAGATGCTTCCTGAACAGCTGTGTCTCTGCGTTTTGCTGAGTCTCAGATGCGCTTAAGGATCTACCTCTCTTCATGGTAGTTTATTGGGAACTTTTTATTATTTTAATGCAAGTTCAGGTTTCTTTGGAATGTAAGATTTAAGATCACTTAACATTTTCGTTTTCATTATGTTTTTTTTTGTTAACTGATTTTACTTTTTAGAGCGGTTTTAGCTTCACAGAAAAAAAACTGAGCGGCAAGTACAGAGCTCCCGTATATCCCCTGTCCCCCCAACAGCCGCAGCCTCCCGCTCTTGGGACATCCCACACCCGAGTGGTACATTTGTTACAATTGATGCACCTACACTGACACATTCTTATCGCCCAAAGTCCATCGTTTACATTAGGGTTCACTCTTGGTGTTGTACATTCTATGGGTTTAGACGAATGTATAATGACATGTATCTACCATTGTAGTACGGTACACTGCAAACTGTCATACAGCAGTTTCACTGCCCTAAATATCTTCTCTGCTCTGCCTATTTCATTATGTTTTTAAAAGCAACTTCTCATCGAGCGAAAAATGGCAGTCACAAAAAATGCCAGCCTGTTATTCAGAAAGATGCTGGGTGACTGCCCTCACCCTCACCCAGGAGGGTGATTTTATCTGTAGGAGGGAATTTGGACTGTCAGATTTCTTCCAAGTGAGAGATCACATGATCTGTGTTCTAGGGTTCATAAAATAACCAGTTTGAAAGAAAATGTCCAATTTGACTTACATTTTTTGGATCAATTTGAAGTTCTAGAAATTTGTGGTTTACTTTATTTTGGCAGTGTCTTCAGATTCTTCTCTTCCATCCATCTTTCATTTCGAAGCTCGATGTAGACTGCCAATTGTCACAGAGCAGCAGTTTCCGAGAAGAGAATCTAGAAGTGGTTCCAGGGAAAAGGGGAAGTTTTCACAGGATGTGTCCTGCCTCCCTTCTGCTCTGTGGGGGGCAATCTTTAAAGGGCTTCAGGACCCTCAGCCAGATGGGAGCCTTGGCCTTCCTGCAAGCCTGCTTCTTACTCCTCAGCTTGTTGTCAGAAGCCAGAGGTCCCGGATGGCCATCCCACCTCCCAGGGCCCTAAGGTTGAAAACTTGAGCATTTAATAGTTGTTAGAACTTGTTACTTCAGCGCTTGGCTAACAGACTGGACTGACAATTGTGGTTTGAGACTTAGGTGATTAGAGGGACTGCTCCTGTCTCCGAGTTTCTCCTAAACCTCATGATTCATGAGCACATCATGCTCACAATATCTAAACTCATCTTTTGCACCATAAATGGGAGGGTTTTGCTGGAAAGAACTCTCATTGGCCTGGGGCTTCCAGCTAGCTTCATCTCTTGTCTGTTTTGTCCAGCAAAACTGCACGTGATAAAATTGCATAGAACTAAATACACACGCATACACACACCCCCAAATGGGTGTATGAAAAACTGGTGAAATCTGAATAAAGTTGGGGGGTTGTATCAATGTCAGTTTCCTGGCTGTGATGCTGTATTACCGTTTTGCCAGATGTCACCAGGGGGAGGAACTAGGGGAAGGGTATGCAGGACCCCTCTGTATTATATCTTATAACTGCCTATGATCTACCATTATCCCCAAACAAAAAGTTAAGAAAAACCAGCTTTCAGGTCTTTGGTTTATATTGTCATTTCCATCTGACTTCTTCGATTTTGGTGTTCTGTGTATTCTTTACTAATCTGCTTCATTTATTTAAGTGTTAATTGACCTTTGTTTATTTGGTTTCTGTACTAGAAGCCACTCAACAGTAAGACCAAGGTATTAGGACTTGGAGAAAGGGGTCTGAGAAGACCCTCATCCTCACAAGAGGGTAACCTATGTTCAGAAATAAGTGAACGTGAGAGAGAAGAATCCCCCGGTGGAGAGAGTAGATGACTGACTCTCAACATGGATTTAAGAGTTTACAAATAGACCAGGTCTATGGTGTTAGAAAGTATAAACAGAAAATAGCACATGATTTAAAAAATTCATTCTTTAGTTTTCTTTCGAACTTTTGAACTTTTGAAATAATTATAGATTTACAAGAAGTTGCAAAGATAGTACAGAGAAGTCCTATGTACCCTTACTGAGTTTCCCCCATTGCTTATTTCCTATGTAACTGTAGTATAATAGCAAAACCAGGAAATTGACATTGCTACAATGTGCACATAGTTCTATGTCATTTGATCACATCTGTAGACTCTGTAACCACCACCTCAGTCAAGATAGGAACTGTTCCATCATCACAAAGATCTCCCTCATGCTACCCCTTTATACTTATACCCACTCCAGCACCCACCATTCTAGCCTCCAGCAGCTACTAATCTGTACTACATTTCTGTGATTTTTGTCAGTTTGAGGATGTCATGGAAATGGAATCATTCAGTATATTAACCTTGGCCTTGGCTTGTTTTACTCGGCACACTGCCTGTGAGATCCATCCCCATTGCTGCTTGGTCTGTTCCTTTTTATTGCTGAGTCGTGCTCCTTGCTATGGATGGCCCACAGTTTGTTTAACATTCACCTCTGGTGGGACATTTTGGTTGTTTCCAGCTTTTAGCTCTTACAAATAAAGCTGCTATGAACAACAGAGTATAGGATTTTGTGTCGAAATAGATTTTCACTTCTGTAAGACAGACACTCAGAAGTACAGTTGCTGGGTCATATGGTAAGTGTATGTTTCATTTCATAAGAAACTACCAAACTATTTTCCAGAGTGGCTGTACCATTTTACATGTGGGCCAGCAGTGTGTGAGAGATCCAGTTTCTTTGCACCCTGGCCAGTATTTGGTATTGTCACTGTTTTTAATTTTAACTGTTCTAGTAGGTGTGTTGTGGTATATTATTGTGATTTTAGTTTGTATTTCCCTAATGGCTAGTGATTTTGAACATCTTTTCTTGGTTTATTTGCCATCTTTATATCCTTTTTCATGAAACGCCTGGTCATGTCTTTTGCCCATTTTCTCATTCTATTATTTGTTTTTTACTGTTGAGTTTTGAGAGTTCTTTATATATATTAGATGTGAGCCCTTTGTCAGATACATGGTTTGCAAATATTTTCTTCCAGTCTGTAGCTTGTCTTTTCATCTTCTTAGCAGGGTCTGCTACAGAACAAAATTTTTAATTTTGATGAGATCCAATTTATCAATTTTACTTTTTATGAATCCTCCCTTTGGTGACATATCTGAGAGCTATTGCCCAAGGCCTAGGTCCTGATGATTTCTTTCTTATGTTATCTTCTAAAAGTTTTATAGTTTCATGTTTTACATTGAAATCTGTGATGTGCTTCAAGTTAATTTTTGTATTAGATGTGAGATTTAGGTCAAAGTATTTTTGTTTTTTTGTTTTTTTTGCTTATAGATATCCAATTGTTCCAGCACCATTTGTTGAAAACACTATCTATCCTTCACTGAATTGCTTTTGCATCTTTGTAAAAAATGGAAAATGTTGGGGCAACTTCTGGGTTTTCTATTCCGTTCCATTGATCTCTGTATCTTGGTCTTTGAGAGTAAGAAAGAAGGACTCCAGGGTCCGGGTTAGGTTCCCAGGGCCTCTGGCCTCCCCTAGGAATGGATGTGGGCCCCAGAGCTGGGTGCAGCACCCCATGGGGGATTGCCCTGCACGTGAGCATGTGTGAGGGACTCCCCAGACCACCTTCTCTGCTGCACTCCCCAGACATTGCTGTTTTTGGTCTCCTTTTCCTTCCTTTCCTTGCTTACGCATGTTCTCAGATTAAAGTGGGATTTTCTAAAGCAGATTTTTCTATCATGGGGTAAAAACTGTAAGTAAACAGAATTATCATAACAATTTAAATAGGAATAAAATATGTTTTTCTGTTTCTATTCAGAGAAGGGGAAAGGTAGCTAGAGAAGATGAAAGGAAGATCTAGATTTGTGGGTGGTAGGTGTGTGTGTTTTTTCCCCTTTTCTTCTTCAATAATAGGTACAGAGATTTTGTAAAGGACTTCAAGGCAAAAGGAAAAAAATAGCATATACTGTTATGGGGTTATTTTTATCTTTCATTTTTATGACAACTTATTTGTACTTAAGAGAAGCTTTCCAAGGAGTTAGAAGCATCATTAAATAAAGACTGTGAAATGTGCAATATGGCTTATTTATTTAAATGTTAATTGGTCCAACGAACACTTCTAATTAGCTCTATATTTGCTTAGCAAAAAGTTTTACAAATTCCAATTGTGAAAAGCAGCTATTTTGAGCTGGTAAGCATGTTGCAGCCTCAGCCATGATTTTTCTATAGTTCTCAGCCCTTGAAGGCACAATTTAATTTTTCATGTATGCATACTAGCAACGGTAAACACTTGCGAGTGTAAAGAACCTTCTTTAATTAGCTGCACAACAATTAAAGGATTCACAAACTAAATTGAACCCTGTCTCGGTGCTTACTAGCTGAATTCTACCACCTGTCACAACAGCGCTTTGTTCAATCTGTTATGCAAAATCATTATAGCAATATAGCGGAGGGGAAAAAAAAGAGAAAACAGCAATTATTTCTTACTTTTCTCTTGAATGGGTTATTTTGGGTTATACTGATGTCAGGTTCATTGAAGCTAACCTTTTGAAATCTGTAACAGCATACTACTTCTAAGGCAGCCTCAACGTGGCTAGAAGAATATTTCGTTTTCCTCTTTTAGGAGGAAGTAGTGCTCATCCTTAAAGGGTGTGGAGACTATGATCGTTTGAAACAACCTGTTCTAACTCTCAGCTGCCTTCTCTTTTCCCCTTCTCATGAGGAACCCTCAACAGTCTCCTGTGTTACAAACACATGCAAACCACTGTAGATGTGAGTTTGAAAATGACGTTCTCATGCTGCCTTTTCCAAAAACCTACCAACTCACATCACTCCACCAGTTTGATCACTTACTGCAAAAATGTGTGTGCGTGTGACTGTTAATTTTTGAAAATTAAAAAATAATTTAAAAAGAAGTTTAAACATCTGATCTACGCTGACCTACCCTCCTGCAGACGGGGTTGGAGGGAACCCTCACCCCTTTGCCGATTGCAGACACAAAGGCTTTATTGTGAGGCCCCAACCCGAAGCCTGACGAGGCGGACTCCGTGCAGTCGAGGGATAAATGTTTACATTCGGTGTTGCCTCCTCTGGCCTCTGGTCGGACTGCTGGCAGCTCTGTGGGTGCTCAATACAGAGAGGGTGGGAGGGAGGAGGGAAGGCGGGCGTGCACCTCCGCTGACGAGCGGCGCTGGGAGATGCTCTCTGGCAGTTGCTTAAAATGGCATCAAGAACATATTGTTAGTTCCAGCCTCTGAAGCATATGTGGTCTGGGCATCTCAGACGTTGAAGTGATTATAGACAAACAGCCGGGCTCATTCAGAGGGCCTGCGTTTTCCGGCATTACAATATTTTTTAGAAGTTGCCTCTTTACGTCATTTCATGAAAATGTGCAAAGAAGACAAGGCAGCTCTTTGAAAATACAAACTCTTTCCCAAAAAAACGCTGAAAGAAGGAAAGTGAGAGCCAAAGGTCAAAGGCTGAGCAAGAATGTGTTTCTCTATTTTTTCTGTTTCTTAAGCAGAGAGGAAACTCTCCCGATTACGACATTTCAGGAATCAGGACCATCTTTGGTCAGGTCCAGGAGGGAGACCTTGCAGAGTATGGGGACTTCCTTCTTCTTGCTGCTGAAAACCAAACTCGTAGGCTGGTCCAGGGTTGGCGCATGTACATTCAAGTGAGTTACTGTTCACTTCACTGAAGTTCATGAAAGGACTGCGTGATGCAAAGTTGCACCCCAGGAAGAAGGCTACGTACCGCTTCCTGCAGCCTCGTCTGGCTCTGAATTTGGCTGCACTTCTCATGGCCGGAGTCTCCTGGCTCTGGGTCCATCTCTGATTGTCCCTGGCTCGCAGTGCTTTCCTGACGGCAAGGGTCTGCACTAGGCCTTTGATGGGAGCCTGCTGGTGCCTCCGGGATGGTCCATAGTAGGCTCTCAATGAACATCTGCTGTTTAACGTAAATGGAATCTTCACTTGGCTGAGGAACTCATGGGAATTTAAGGGTGAATTCAGGCAACTTAATCCTTTCAGCCTTTCCCTCCAGTGGCCCAAGCTTCCCTTTTTTTGGCTGTTCATCTAAAATCTCCTTACCATGGTGTACTATTTATTCTCTCCTACATTCCTTGCTGCTAGTGTTGCAGAAAAAAGGTCCATGGAATGACTTCCAGGCCAGCATTGCCTTGTGGAGGGCCAGCTTACCATGTGCACAGACCTGGGTCTGGGCACCTGGGAGGCTGCCTTGCCCTCCAGGGGCTCCCAGTCTGGTTGGGGAGCCCCAACTCCCTGTGGAAAGGTGGAGACAAGCGCAGGTGTGGATTCCTTACTGGCGGCAGGCTGGAGGAATCCACTGGTTTCCTTCACTTCCAGCTGCCTCAACTGCAGGGCCACTTGAGTAGTGGCAGCTTAGAGGGTAGATTCGTGGCGCACGGAGATGGGTCCAGTGATACCATTATCAGATCCATGGCTTTAGGCAAGTTTTTTAACCATGCCTCAGTTTCCTCATTTATAAAATGGGTATGGTGATAGTAAAATTATCTCATTGAGTCATGAGAATTAATCGAAGGCACTTAGAACAGCACTAAGTGCAATAAAAGAAGTGTTGTTAGTTCCCTTTATTGCCATCCCTGTTACTGTCATCCTCGTTGCTGCTCCCTGACCTTGAAGTCTTTCTAGTAATGTGAACTCCTAAGGTCATGGGACTGAAAGGAACTTCAGGAAACCATGTCCTAGCTCAGGCTGGACAGGCTGATGAGCCTGCAGACCAGTGCCTTCTGGGAAGCTTCTTGAAGGGCACTGAGCCATCGAGACTATGCTTCTCTCTCTCTCGCCTCTTGCCAGCCTTCCTCGGGGCGCTGCTCATGGGTGTGGTGTTCTAGTCTAGAAGGCAGATCTTCAGAACCAGCATCATCAGAGTTCTCCCAAAGTGGGTTCCACCTGTGCCCACTGGAAATGGGCACTACTTATGGGAGGATGTGCGGATGCCCACCAAGAGGCACGCTTCAGTCAGATCCCTGGAGAATCCGTCGGAGAGAGTCAGGAGTTATTGAGCACTTGCTACGTGAGAAACATGTGTGATGCGCAGGGCTCATGGGAAGAGAACAAACATTTCTAACATGAGAATTTATAATCTCATGGAGGCTTGGAGGAAAGTGGACAACTGATCAACCACAATGGGTGCGGTTGATTTGGGCTGGGAGAAAAATAGCCCAAACAGAAGGGAGTGGGAGGCAGGAGAGCCTTAAGTGGTTAGAGGATCAGGGAAGGATCAGGGAGCAGATGCCAGGGGCACAAGTTGCAACTGGCGTTGGGCTGCTGGGGCTGAGATGGCCTCTCAAATGCATTTTCTGTGAAATCCACACCCCTTTGCTCCAGGCCAGGAGACAGCAGACTGAGGTAGGAGAGCTCTGCTCTTGGAGAAGGATAATTTGTAAGGCTATAAATACCTGAGATAGGAAGTACGTATTTGTAGCCCTGATCATTGAGGAAACTTCGATTATCTAGTGGTAACAGAGGTCATTTCCTAGATCTGTCTTACACAAAGGAACTGTGCTGCCAGTTTTCCTTTTCAGGACTGGGCCATGTGCCAGGGCCAGCACAGGTTTCAGGGTTCGGCACCTGATGCAGTGACCCTTGGTAAATGACTGTTGAATGATTGCATGACTGTCTCCAACAAACAAGGTTTTGTACTGCATGTGCTCACTTAAATCAGGGACCACCACAATTTGTTGGTGTTTCCCCATAAACTGCTACTAGGTTCCTCATGGTGAGAACTTTTGAAAAAACACGTGTCTCCTAAATGATCTAGAAAGAGGTGGAGGCCAACAGGAGCCTGATGGAGAAGACAGAGGGCTTTACCACCCCCGGGGTCTCTGCTGGGGAACCATCATGTCAGACCTGCCAGTGTCCTAGGTGAGAAAGGACTTGGCTTTCGCAGCAGTTGTTGCCTCTCTTGTGCCTGTCACTTGACTCACTTATAACCTAGAACACAGCAGGTGACTGGATAAAGAACCACTGGAACACACCCCCACTCTATTTCTTCCTGGCCTAACATGCCCTGTGTGACCAACAGGTGAACTATATGGAGCCTTGGATGCTGAAAAATCTACAGAGGGGGTTCTTTCTTTTCATTTCTATGTACATTTTGCTAATTTTTCTTATCCTTACATGCAAGCTTATTTTGAAAAATCAGAAGATAGAGATGAGCAGTAAGAAGAGGATGGAAATCCCTTGGTGATCACCCATGTTGACTCTTTGCTGTGTGTCCTCCTAGACTATTTTATGCATACCTGTTTTCTTTTGCTTTTGGTATTGGTATAATAATATAAGTATTGGTAGAATATAAGGAAAGAGGCACTGTTATAATTTGTGTATGTTGGAGGAGGGAGGTACTAATTTGATATAACATGACTGAAAGGGCAATTTGGCAACAGGTATTAAAATCTTTAAATGTGTATTCTCTTTAACCAACAAGTCCACATGTGGCAATTAAACCTAAGGAAATAATTAAGAATGTGTACAAAGATTTAGCTAAAATAATGTGCATCAAAGTGTGATTTGTACACAAGGTGGGATTGTACTCCCTATGCCATTTTATAATCAGCTGTTTTAATTTAATACATTCTTCTATACCCTTTTTGATGAGTACAGAAACAATTGTATAACTTTACCATGATTTATTTATTTAATTGAATCCTGTGGGTGGACATTTAGATGGTTTTCATTTTTTCTTCTCATTTGAAGTGAAGACTGGGCTCCTTGTCTTTGGCTCATAGAAGGATGACCAGAGTTTTCTTTGGGGGAAGGAAAGTGACAGTCATAGAATCAGTGGCATTGTTTTGCCTGACCTGGTGTGCACGGTGAATGCTTGCCTTAGCAGACTCATCACCAGCCCTGGCAGGGTCTCAGGTGCGTGCCTTTGGGTTAGAGGTGGGGATACAAGAGAGGTGGACTGTGTCCTTTTTCTTGTGAGTGGATGTGTGTACATGTGCACATACACATGCATGCACAGAGGTTTAGAGGAAGTTAAATCTGTTCTTCACTCTAGGTTTCCAGTGATTGAATCCAATCCACCCAGACCATGAGGGAGAGGGTGAAAATCCACACCCTAGTATAACTGGCCCCTCAAGGTCTTCACTGCCCCAACTCTATCTAGGTGTTAAACACTCTTCTGTACCATTTTTGATGAATGCATGGTATCCAGTTTAGAGTGTGCCCATGTGGGCCAATCCTCCACCTTTTCTTCTCCCTTCCATCCCCATCCCATCACACCTTCATCATTTTACCTCCTTCTCTCCAATACCCCATCTCTATTCCTTTTCCAGGCTGTGGCCTTTTCTCCAGGAATTAAAACATCACCACCCTCTTCTAATGCCATCAAAATCTTCTTGACCTCTGATGAGAGCTGGGAGCTGCTCTCTCTTCTACCAATTTCAGCAGCAGAGAGGGATACTGGTAGGGTGGAGGAAGGAAGTGAAGGAAGGACATCAGTGTGGCCTCACATCTGAATTGCAATCTGTTTTTGTTTTCTTTGTTATTTGTTAACTATCCATCTGTCCATACATACATCCATACATCCATATCTTTCTATCCTTCCATCTGTGATAGCTAGAATGGTATCTGGCATAGAGTAGTTGCTCAATTAACATTTGTTGAATGGATGAGTGAATGAATGAATAATATAAAAGTCAGAAGTTTTGAACTTGTAGAGTTTATTTCCTATGAACAGCCTGCAACAGGTCCACCTATCAGGTTCAAATTACCCTGCAAACATAACTTTTATACCTTGTTCTGCTGAAAGGGCATATTGAGACCTCCTAATCTTGCAGAGCTCTCTTTTCTAATGTAGTCATACTTGGGAGGCATCCTGCCTAATTTTCTCCTTCCTAATCCCTGGTCTCCCCACCCTTTCCTCTCCTTCCCTTGGCAGCAGGCCAGGAAGAAGGGCAATCGAGTTGCACTTTTATAAATCAAACTTTGATGAACATTATTTTAGCTAAATCTTTGTACACATTTTTAATTATTTCCTTAGGTTTAATTGCTAGATGTGGAATTGTTGGTTAAAGGGAATACACATTTAAAGATTTAAATACCTGTTGCCAAATTGCCCTGCTTTCAGTCATGTTTTATCAAATTAGTACCTCCCCCCTCCAACATACACAAATTATAACAGTGCCTCTTTCCTTATATTCTACCAATACTTATATTATTATACCAATACCAATACTGAGTATTATTTAGCAAAGTAATATCAATTTGATATGGAAAATGTCTCATTTTACTTTTCATTTCTTGAGCTTAATATATATGTATATCTATATTTTATGTAGTTATTAATCTATATACCTTTATATCTGTATCTGTATATATCTAAAGATAGATAGATGTTTAATGAAATGTCTATGTTTGGCGATTTACCTGTTCACGCCCTCTGTGTGGTTTCCTTCTGGGTAGTTGAATTTTCTTTTGAACTGTAGGATCTCTTCATACATCAAAGATATTAACCCTTTGTCTTTTACATATCTTGTAATTGTTTCTTCCAAGTTTTTCACGTGCCTTTTAATTTTGTACATGGTGCTTTTTAATGAGATAAAGGGATTTAAGTAATCAAATCTTTTAATCTATTCCTTTGCTGTCTTTGGTGTCATGCTTTGAAAATAATTTCCTACCTCATTATTATATTAGTATACAAATATACTCCTAAGTTTACCTTCTTATGTATTTATGGTTTTAATTTTTAATATAAATCTTTAATCTATCAAGTATTTATATTATTAGGGCAAAATTTTATATCTGTACCCTACACACATATATACATATTCATGATTTGCTATTACAAATGAGATTTTAAAATTATATTTTCCAAATAATATATAAGACTATATAGGAAAACTATTTTTATTTTATTTTGTTTTTACATAAATAAAACAAGTTTTAAGAATTACATTAGAGAAATATAGAATGAAAAGTGAAAGTCTTATTTAAATCTCTCATCTCCACTCCACTTCCTCGCCGTTCCCCAGATAATGATTATGAGTGGCTTGATGTATCTCTGTCTGTATATACATAAATACACACCAAATATAAAGGAGTTCTTGTTCTCATTCTTTCTCCAGTTGGAGAAATGCTACAATAAACATTCTGGAACATACATGTGTGTTTCTATATTAGAGATAACTATAGGTGGTATTAAGTTAAATTTTCATGGATATTGCTGAATTGCTTTCTAAAAAAGGAGCACCAATTTACTTTTCTGCAGATAGTGAGTGAGAGTGGTCTTGCTGACAGTGGGGAAATAAAGCTCTAGTTTTGGGCAATATGATACACCAAAACTATTTTAATTTTATATGAATTTTCCTTATCTTTTTCATAAAGATATACTTCCCACTTATATGACTTCCTTTATAAATGTCCTCTTTATATTTTTATATATTTTATTGTATATTTGTTCTTTGCCTTCATGATATAAAGGAGCGCTTTATATATCAATATCCATATTTTGTGCGTATGTGTGTGGCAGAAGAAAGTTTTAAAAATTTTGCTATCTTTTGAATAATGGCGTTTGAGTCCTCTTTACTAAAGATTATGAAAAAAAATTTTACATTTTTGTCAATGACTTCGTAGGTTTTTTTTTTAATTTTATTGAAGTATAGTTGATTTACAATGTTGTGTTTAATGTCTGCTGTACAGCATAGTGACTCAGTTATACATATATATATTCTTTTTCATATTCTTTTCCATTATGGTTTATCACAGGATATTGAATATAGTTCCCTGTGCTACACAGTAGGACCTTGTTGTTTATCCATCCTATATATAATAGTTTGCATCTGTTAATCCCAAACTCCCAGTCCTTCTCTCCCCCACCCCCTTCACCCTTGGAAACCACAGTCTGTTCTCTATATCTGTAGATGACTTCTTAGTTTTAAAAATATTTTTGTGTGAAGTATTTCATGAGAGGTATTTGTCTAAATGTTAGCCCATTGTCCCAGTACATTTACTCATCATTCTGTTCTTTCACTGCATATGAGTCATTAACTTTATCTAAACCACGTGTCTCTTTGGGAGTTCTCTATCTGGTCTCTTGACTTATTTATCTACTCCTGTATATGACCCTATTATTTCAATTACTATAGTTTTATTATATTTTGATTTGATAGTTTGCATGCCCTCTCCTTATTCTCCTTTCTTAACAGTTTACTTGGCAGTTATCACCTTTTTTTGAGATGAATTTTAGATTTCACTTGCTAAGTTTGATAGATGATCCTTTCAGCAATTTGGCTTGATTTATAGATTAATTTCATAAAAATTTACATATTTACAATATCATCTTTCCATCTATGAACATGGTATATCTCTTTATTTATTCAGGTCTTATTTTATGCACGTCCATAAAGTTTTATGTTTTACTTCATATAGGTCTTACCCATTTCTTATTATATTTATTTCTGTATGTTTAAAATTTTCCTCTGATAATTTATAATTGGTTTTTAACGTATGAGAAAACAATAATTTTCAGTGTATTGATCTTATCTTTGACCTCTAATTGCACATTTATTAGTACCAACAGTTTTGTACTTCATTCTTTGGATTTTTTGCATATAGTCATTTTCAGCTGTTAACAGTGACTGTTTTGTCTGTTCCTTGTCAATAATTTTATCTCATAGTTTCTTTTTCCTCTATAAAAATCACATTGTTTGCATTGGCTAAGACTTCCAGGACACAGTGTCTTGTTGCTAGCTTTAAAAGAAATGCTTCCAATATTTTGCCATCAAACATAATGTGTGATGTAGGCCATTTATCGCTTTATAAATTAGGAAGGAATGTTAAGTTTTATCAAGTGTTTGGGACATTGTTGATATAATATGGTTATTCTCCTGTAAGATGTTAATATGGTGAATTGATAGGTTTCCTGTTGTTGAATGATTCTTGAATTATTGGAGTAAACTGTGGTTGTTCTTTGATGAATTATTATGTTATCTTTATATACTACCAGGTTCATTTCACTGATATTGTATTTAGGGTATTTACATTGATGTTTATAAATGAGATTGTCCTATAGCTTCTATAGGTAGTAACTGTGTTAGTAGTAGTTCTTATTCCTCCTCCCCCTCCTCTTTCCTCTCCTCTCTCCTCCTCTCCCTCCTCTCCCTTCTCTCTCTGCTGTTCCTCCCCGTCCCCCCTCCTCCCTTTCCTTCTCCTTCTCATCCTCCTACTGCTCAATGAGTGCCCAGTGAGTCTGGGGGCTTATTCCTCCTCCTTTTCTTTTTTCTCCTTCCTCCTCTTTCTCCTCTTCTTCCTCATCCTTCTACTTCTCTTTCTCTTTTTCCTCTATGCTATACCTAGTAGCACTATCCTAGTCTCAGAGAATGAAATGGGGAGTTTTCTGTTTTTCTGTGCTCTGGGACAGTTTATAAACATAGAGATAACCTTCCTTTGAAGGTCTAGTAAACTATGAGCATAAAACTGGGCCTTTTCTTTTCTTTTGATGTAGCTATTCATTATCTTAAATTTCTGCTATGGTTATTATTTTATTCAGGTATTTAACTTCTCATTGAGTTATATCTGATCATTTTTATAGATAAATCATTCATTTTTATGGAGATTTTCAAATTAAAGATATAAAGTTCTGTATTCTTTTATAATTTTTAAGTCTACTTTGTATCTGAATTTATTTCCCCTTTCTCAGTCCTAATGTTTATTTGTATATTCTCTCTTTATTCCTATCCACTTTGTCAAGTTTGTTTTCTTGGTCTTTTCAAAGAACCAGCTTTTAGTGAGTCTTCCCCCAACCCCCCCAGAGGGCAGGGGGAAGAGGATGTTCTATTTAATTAGTTTTTACTGTTATTTTTATTAATCCCTTCCTTCTATTTTCTTTGGGTTTATTTTTACTTTTTTCCCTCAGCTTCTTGAATTGAAGGCTTAGTTCATTTGTTTTCAATTCTTTTCATTTTCTATTCATTACATTTAAGGTTACAAAATTTTTTTTGAGAACTGCTTTAGCCACCTCCTAGAAAAAATTATTTTGCTATCACTTTGTTTTTACTTTTAATTAATGTGGTTAATATGATTTCTATGTTATGGAACCTTATTGAAGTATGTGTGGTCTAATACATGTAACATCTTTGAAATGTTTCATGGGTATTTGTAAAGACTTCACATTTTCTTTTGGGTATGGAATTCTTTCACTATACTCTTATTTTTAAATTTATTGAAAAAAATCTACTTTTCATATGAATATTTGAGGAAGATATTGGAAAATTTCCCTTGATGGATTTGTTAGAGTTGCATTAAATTATTCCAGTTTTTGCATCATGTATTTTAAAGCTTTGTTGTTAAGTGCACAGAAGTTTTAATGATGATGATTTCTTGCAGTTTTCTAGTAGATTGTACCCCTTTTTTGACATAAAAATCCTCCGTTACCTGTTTAGTATTTTTGCTTTAAATTATATATTTTTGATATATTGCAATACCTATTTGATAATATTGCAATACCTATTTTTATTTGGTTAACATTGTTTCATATGTGTTTTTTCCATTCCTATATTTTCAACCTTCATGTGTAAGCTGGTTCTCACATAAAGAGTATAAAATTGGGGAATTGTGGACATATATTTAACCTAATCCAATATCTGATATTCCCTCTCTTTTATGATTTTAACCCATTTATTAAGTTTACTGACATGTAGTTTTATTCCTGCTACCTTATTTTATGTTGTCTGTTACCATGTCACATCAAATTTTTTATTTTAATTCTTTTCTCCCTCTTATTGTATGGATCAAATTCTTTTTGTTATATTTTCTTTTATTTTCTGATTTAGAAATTGTATACCTGGGATCTAGTCATGTAGTGGTAACACTTGATTTCTAATATGTACATTTAAACGTGTGTGTGTGTGTGTGTGTGTGTGCATGTATGTGTACATTCAGCATCCATAGCCTCCCTTCAACAAAACAAGAAGTTTTGCATGCTCTCACTTTTTATCTGATCTGTCATCTGGTCCCAGTCCCACCTCTTTCCCCCTTCCTTTTATGTTAAAATGATCTATGATTTTAATTCCAGACTTTTTCTTAAACATTATGCACTATGCATTATTTAGACTTAAATGTAACATTTGACTGACATTTGGTTCACTCCTCTTTTAAAATTTTGCTTCTTCTGTTGTATTAATTCCTTCAGAGATGTCTGAGTCCTTTCATGTCTGAAAATGTGTTAATTTTATCTTTCCCTCGATGCTATGTATTGAAGTCTAGGTTCATAATAACTTCCTCAGCCCCTTGATAATATTCCTTGATTGTTTTGAGACATCTAATGTTGATGACAAGTCTGATGACAAACCAATTCTTACTCCTTTCTGGATAAGCTATTTCTTTTTCCTTTTCTTTTCTCTTCTCTTCCTTCCTTCCTTCCTTCCTTCCTTCCTTCCTTTCTTTCTTTCTTTCCTTCTTTCTTTCTCTTTTTATTTTTCCAATTTTTGTCTTCTTCTCTGAGTCTGGAATTTCTTTGGATGTGACAGTATGTAAACTTTTTTTTTTTTCTTCAGAAAATTTCCCAGTGCCTGAGGGATTCTTTCAAAGTTAATTGTTTTTTTTATTTTTTCAGTCTACAGACATTTTCTTTTTCTGCTATCATCATCATCATCATCATCATCATTATTTCTTAACTCTTTATTGGCTTATTTTCTTTCCAGAATTTCTATTAGATGGATATTAGACCTTCTGGATTGTACCTCCATGTCTCTTAATTTTTCTCCTTCACTTTCCATTTCTTTCTTTCTGTTTTGTTTGTGTGTGTGTGTGTGCTACTTTCAATATTATCTTCCATGTTAGAAATATGGCCTGGACCAAGTATATTTGTTTTTTCAGATCTTCAATTGACTTTTAAAAATATATATACAATTAAAATTTGTATTTCCAGCACCTTTATTTTTTTCTTCTCTGATTGCTCCATTTCCAGGCAGTCATTTCTCTCTTAGAGGGTGAAATATTCTCTTTATTCTTTCTAAATATATTAATGAGAATTTTTAATTAAATTCTTCCTGTTCTCTAAATTATTTTTGTTTCTTTTGGGTTCATCTTGATTTTTCTTTTTGTGTGTTTTGAGCTTCTCTCATGTGTCTAGTAAGCTTTTTGTCACTTGTGTTTATGAGAAGAGGACTAGTGACTTAGTGTGGGCAGCTGGCAGGTGGTTCTGTAGGTCTGGTATTCCACAGGCCTCACCGTGGAATGGGAGGGATGCTTTCTGGCTTCTTAGTGAGGAGGACTCCAGGACAGTGGAACCCCCCATAAGGATGTGCACTGTGGGGTAGGCAGGCAGGAAAGTGGGCAGCCTGGGACTTGCCTGCCTTCCTCCACACCCTGTCCCCACCCACTGGAAAGGAAGCGGGTGTTCACTCTGGCAGTGCGAGACTTGGGGTCCTTGCCTTTCTAGCAGGGCTGCCCTGCTATTTTCTTCTTTATTCTATCAGAAATTAAGCTCTTCTCTGCTTCTTTTCAAGCCCCTGTCCTCACTCTAGGACAATTTTAAGGCCAGGAGCTTCATGCCTTTATAGAGTAGTATTTGGTTCTTGGCTTTGGGGATGAGGCTCTCTTCTGCCACTGTATTTTCACTCAGAGTCCTGAGTTTCTCTGGATCAATTCATTTCTTTCAAGTTGTTTCCCTGTAGTGTGTTTGGTGTCCTCCTATCAATATGATCCCATCTATTTTCCATCTTCCAGGAATACGTCAAAATTTCCGGCATGCTAATGACCCCTGTTCTTATTTTCTAACGCCCTGAGGGAATTGTTCTGCATGAAAAAAATGTATGCCGTTTCCAGGGCTTTGAAGTGGCAGAGAAGGAGAGTAGATGTGACTGTTTGCCACCTTGGTACAATCCACTGCTGATATTTTTTTAAAAATATTGACTCTCTGGGTTTTAATATTCAGTGGCATTTTCTAGAGGGTCAAACATATTATTGGAAAGTATGATAATTTTTTCTTATTTCCAATATTTATAGTTCTTACTTGATTTTCTTTGCTAGTTGCATTGGCTAGAACTTCCATAAGAATATTTAAGAACTGTTGTGACAGGGCATCTTTACATCTTTAGTTTGTTTTAAATTTTGATGAAAATGCTGCTAGTGTTTTACCATAAGGCATGTTTTGGGGTTGTTTTGAGATAGGTATTTTGATGAACTTATTTTTGTATTACCAAGCATTTTTTAAAAAAATCAGAAATGAATACCCAACTTTGTTAGAGGCCTTTTTGCCATCTGCTAAAATGTTTTTGTTCTCTGGCCTATTACAATAGATTTCTGAATATTGTGTCATCCTTTCTGATGCCTATGAAGTGTTCCTGGGAGATAATCCTTCCTAAAATGAAGGCACCATCCTCGACCTACTCACCGTATAATCTCTTCCCTTCTCTGGAGAAGGCAGCCTTTCCTGGTGATATGCCTTCATATATTCACATTGTGTTGTGGGTGTATCATGGATGAGAGGAAATCAACTTAATGCCCTTTACTCCATTGAATCTAAATGGTGGACACTTAGTAAACGATTGTTGAACTTAAGGGAGCTATTTATTTAGTCTTCTGGGGTTTGTTGTAAAAATCCAAATATCCCAGGAGAGAAGATATTTCGAAAGTATTTATAACCTATGACTCAGTTTTCCAGTCCTAGAGCAAGACTTACAACAAGGTGTACTAGACTTACAGAACCACCAAATATCCCAGGAGGGAAAGTGTGTGTCCACTGCTTCAGGAGAACGCATCTTTGTTTGTTCACTTCTGTTATATTTTGGAACATCACTTTGTGTTAGGCACTGTGGCTGGGGACTGGCAGAGATGGGAGACAGAGGGGGTGCTCCTCTGAGGGGGTGGCGTGGGTAGGAAAGGCTTTCTGTGACAGCAGACCAACTCGGAAACTACCTGTTTCCTTCATACTACCATCACTATGGCACCACTTCTGGGAATCACATTTTAATCAAAAGTATGCAATTAAAACACTTCCATCTCATTTATTTCATTCCAATCCAACTAAGTATCTATGGCCAGTTACCCCCAAAATTCTAAGAAGGTGTTGAAGATTGATATCTGCTGAATGGAGGTGGGCTTTCTTTCATTTCAGCTTTGTCTTCAAAAATAACTTTTATATTTTTCTGATTAGAGAAACAATGCATGCCCATGAAATAATTTGGAAAATACACAATAGTCATCAGAAGATAAATAATCCCACCCCCCTCAGAGGTAATAATTTGTTAATAATTTTTTACATTTCCTTTCGTTGTTTAATATACATATATATTTTTAATTTTCAGAATTGGAATCAAGCTGTAATCATAGTTTGCTGTTTCACTTAAAATTATGGCCTGAGCATTTTCCCATCCTCTGAAATATTTTTTGAAAGCATGATTTCAATGCACAGTATTTGTAGCAGTGTTAATTTAACCATCCTCCCACTCCTGGACATTTGGGTCAACTCTGTCTTTTGTTGCGATAAGTAGCACTTCAGCACAGTTTTGTCTTCATCACTGATAGCATTGTAGGTTTGTTCTAGGAGTGGAAAACTGAGTCATGGGTTATAAATATTTTTGAGACTTTTGATATATAATGCCAAACTGCTTTCCAAAAAATACTACCAACTTACACCCTTTCCAGTACTATATATAAGAATGTTCCTTATCTGTTACCAGTAGCAGATATTGTCATGAAAGATGCACACATATGTACACATACACACGTGTGTGCGTGTGTATGTGTACGTGTGTGTGTGGCCTATTTTTTAAGCGATAAATGTTGTTTCTGCTGTTCTAAGTCACATTGCACCCAAGACAGACAACATAAAGGAAACTTGGGTGAACAAGATAAGATGAGAGCTGGCTGTGTAAATGAGTCAACAGTGTGAGGTCTGGGTAGGAGGAGGGCAGGGGCGTCCTGGGGAAGGCGCCGTTGGCCTGGGTCCGAGAAGAGGCGATGTGTTCCCTCTCCTGATGTGCTCACATCTGGGGAGGCTTTGGCGTGAGGCACGCTCAGCGCAGCTCGCCCCATCCAAGCAGGACTCCCAAGGTGTCCTCTGCTCCTCCGTGGCCTTGCCAGGCACGGAGAAGCCATCGGTGGCCCGGGGAGCTCAGTGAAGAGGAAAGAAAGCAGAGCAGAGAGGGGACAGAGTTCTCCCCAGATGCTTCTTACTGGGGCTGGAGCAGAGGCCAGACTGTGATGCCGGCCCCAAGATGAGTCATGGCCTGGTGCTCGAAGGAGCTGGGCACCAAGTGTGCTGGGCAACCAGCCTGCATGTGACACTCCCCGAGATGTCACGGGGAACTGCTTGTGAGTGGCTGAGAACAGAATCTGGCTTAATGCTTTTAACAAGTTAATGTTTGTGCTCATGGGCTCTGTGCACATTTAAGAATTAATTAAATCCTTTAAGGAAGTCATTTATGTTTGAGACCGAAGAAGACACTCAGGGGCCAAAACTCCCCCAAAGAAGAAGACCCAATCACACAGCTCTACGCCTTGGCAGGACCCGCAAGGCCAACTTTCCTACAGCCTGATCCACAGTGCACTCAGATATCTTTAACCCGTTCTTTCCACAAGGCTCCTGGGGCAGCATATTAAACTCGAGTTATTTTCAATTTCATCTAAGGTGTCTCTATCCAATGCATTTTCTTCAAAGTCTGCAATGTGGGATTCAAAATCTCTCAGCATCATCAAAGTCTTAGGAAAATATATTACTAGGAAGTGGAGCTGCTACTTGTGTGTTAATTACAACAAGCCCGGCTGCTGCACAGATAATCTCCAGCGTCAGAAGCATCAGCTCGGGCAATATCAGGAAAAACAAAATCTTTTAAAAAAAACATCCTGAATTCTCTCTTTCACCCTTTGAGGAAAAAAGTGCGGTTCATTGTGAAGCTAAACCTCATCTATTTAGTTGTTCTTATAAAGATCTCAGCGATATTTGAAATGTTCCTCTCTTGAAAGAGAAAAACCAAGGTAGATTTTCAGGATCCAGTCCCAGAACTGCTTTGCTATTTTCAGTCTTTATCTGCTTTTTCAGAGGAAAGTCTGTGGATAACCCGTTCGGGCCAGGTTCTGGGTGCCGGGAGATTTTGACCATGCTTAATACAAATATGTCAATCATATGTGTTTGTTTTTTGGTTGGTTTCACTGTCTCTCCTTCACTTGTGAGCTGAAGCTGGTGTTCGCAACAGACAGGACTCTTCTCTCCCGTGAACTTGAAGGGGAGCAGGGATCTCGTGTGATGAGGTCCCCAGGGAAGGGCAGCGGGAAGGCCCGAGGTCTCAGGGGAGCGAGGGCACCCTGTCCTCCCAGGAAGATAGGGCAGACCTCTGACCCTGATGGCATTCTGTGGGCTTTGGAGGGAATAAAGGTCAAAGACAGGCATGGGGAGGGCACAGGAGGCAGAGAAGGGAGGAGTATATTTTCAAATTAAGTTTTTTTTTTGAATGGGGAGGAAAGGTCAGTTTATTCCCACTTATTCAGAACTTCTTAAGGGAGTCCTTACCCACTCTGATCAGAAAGTCCTCACTGGCTAAAGGAAGGGCTGTGCTGACGGGGGAGAAACCAACCATTGAGATGTCCATGGCAACTTTGGGAGATGTAGGGACCACCACATCAACTACCTGGGGTCACAGGGTGAGAGGCCTGCACTTCGCTGCCCCCAGCTCTCCAGGGGGAAGCCCTGCTGGCTCCTGTGTGTCCCTAACACCCTCTACCTTTGTCAGCTCCCTCTGTAAGAGAGAGCAGGCCTCAGGCAGGAACCTGCTGCAGGCAGCAGTGTTTAGCCAGAATTTAATAACATTGTTCTCCTTTTATTTATTTTTATAATTACCTTTAATTTAGAGCAAGTGATACAAATTTCCATTTAGGGTAATGATATAGTTTCCTTTTAAATGCATTAAAGTAAAAAATAGTGAATTAATTAAAAAAATATTAGCAAGGGTACAAAAACACAGCAAAAACGAGAAGGTGGTTTATTGCAGTGCAGCTCTGTGGCGAAAAGCGTCGGGAAGGGATATGTGGTGCCTGCAATTGGGACACGGCTGAAAGCCCTTTTAAGCTGTTTTCATTTTATTTATTTTCTGAAACAGGTGAGCAGACCCTGAGCTACTGGAGAGTTTAGGATTTTAGGAAACAGAGCTCTGAGGAAAAACCCCTGAAGACAGACACATTGATCCCAGAGGTTTAAAATGGATCCAAGCCTCAGGAAAGTGCACCAGAAAGATCCCTGAGAGAGCAGCCCCTCTCCTCATTAGGACTATTAGTTTTCCTAGAAAGGACTAAGGATGCCTGGTAAACCTAAGGGCCCTATTGCCAGAGAGGTTTACTAGATGTCAAGCAATATGATGGATTCTGATTTTTTCCCCCCTCACCTTTCTCTGAATTCTCTTGACACCTCCTTGTATGACACTTGGGACAAGTATCCCTTGGGACACTTACTGTACTCTTCCTGCTCTCAGTTCGGTAGCAGGCCAAGACTCTGTTCTCTTCTAGAGGAGACTTGTCCAGGCTCATCTCCACAGTCCTCATATTACCTAACACATGAAAGATGCTCATTCACTCCATCCATCCATCCATTCATCTACTCATCCTTCTATCCATCCACCCAAACATCCGTCCATCCTTCTATCCATCCATCCATCCACCCAAACATCCATCCATTATTCCATCCTCCATCCATCCATTCATCCATGTTTTTGTCCTTCCATCCACTCAATAAATATTTATTAAGAGTACTCTGTATATTTCACAGTAAAAAGTTAAACAAAAAAAAGGTCTTCTGGGTGCCCCCAGCACTCAGGTGGGCATCAGGGATATAGCAATAACTGCAGAAGCCATTGCTTCTACCCTTACAGAGTTTATGTCTAATGGGGGAGGTAGAAATTGAACCAGTGGCGGTTCTGTGCCAGGTTAAATGAATGAACGAGTGAACAAGTGGATCTGGAAATCCCTTTTCTCTCTCACTGCTGGGCATTGGGGCTTGTGGAGTCGAGGGATGCTGGGAGTGAACAAGCAGTTTCGTCGATCAGAGGTTGCACACGCGGGTCCCTGGCCAGCTGGGTCTCCTGGAGTGAGATGACAGGCGCTGCAGGGCCTGCTCACCTGTCCCCAGCCACCGAGGGCTTGCCCAGCCTGTGTGAAGGGTACGCAGGGGCAGGGCTCCCTCCCGGGGGCTCCAGCAGCAGCGAGGCTGGCAGCCACAGCAGCTGTGGCAGGGCACGGGGCAGGGGAGTGGTCGCTGCAAAGGGCGGCGGGGAGGTGGGGGCAGGTGGGCGGGCAGACAAGCAGTAACGTGACGGATTCCAGGGGAGGGCAGGCGCTGGTGGTGTCGGACTCCCTGCCAGCCAACTGAGTGTGGCCTCTGGAAGCCAGACACGGCGGGGCAAGTTTCCCAGGGCCTGGGCAACACATTCTTCACCCAGGCCCATGTGCTTTGCCAGGGGCCTGGGCTGCCTCCTTGCTTGCTTGAGTACACGCTGGGGGTGGGGAAGGCCGGCTCCTGGTGGCCACCCTGAGGCTTAGCTAATGCCAGCCCAGGGACACTGTCTTCAGGCCGCAGGGATGGCTGGAGACGAGGCCTGGCCGCAGCTCATTTTCATTCTCCCTTTACTACTCCGCCTGCTCCGGGGTGCCCCGTTTCAGACCCCACGTGTCCGGATGCCCTTGCGTCCCTGACATGCATGCGGTGGGCTGCAGAGGGGCCTGCGCTTGGAGCAGGAGCGCTGGGCGGGAGCCTGGCCCCTCTGTGGCTCTCTGTACAGTGAAGAGGAGGCCAGGAGTCCTCACAGCGCAGGGTGGGCAGGGTGGGCAGGAGGAATGGTGGGTGAGGGGGCGCTTTGTAAACCACAAAACATGGAGTACTCTAGGGCGTCACTTTCCTTCATCAGCCGGTAGACATCTTTACTGAGCACTTTACAGTCGGCTGAGCGCTCAGAGTTCTGCCCTATTACAGGGCAGCTTTGGGGTCTAAGGAAGTTGGGGGGCATCCCTGGGAAAGTGACATTTGGCTGTGGATCTGAAGAAAAGGTTACCCAAGGTGCGGATGGAGAGAAGAGGATTGATACAGAAGGAAGAGCATGTGCAAAGGAGCTCTGCTGAGAGAGAGCCTATTAAATCCACGCAAACCTTCTGAAGACTTCTGGACTATCGTGAATAAACAGATAAAATCACTTTTCCTTGAAGCAAACAAGAAAAGCCCTATGGGAAAGACCCAGTGGTGGAATTCCAGATCCCTCAGCAAATGGCAAGGAGATGGTTGGGCAGGGTGAGAAACGCATTCTTGGTGCCCACTGTGGAGGCTTAATCTGTATCCAGGGCACACAGGAGAAGGCTCAGTTTTCCTCTTCCCTTCACACCAGACACTTCTACAAGAACCCAAGCCAGTGTGTGGCTCAGGACTCCGGGGTGTGAGTGGAGCCTCCTGGACCTGGCTGGTCTAGATTTGAATGAACTCAGTGGAAGAGAGCAAAGATGGGAATGAATTGTCATGATCCTGGGCAGGAGGAGACTGGATGAGCAGAATAGAAGCTGAGCGGTGTGGGGGGTGGGGGTGGGGGGTCTGGAAGAGAGGATGGAGTTTTTATCAGCCAAAACTCCTTTGGTTTCACGTGAGAGGAAATCCAACCCTAACCAGCTTAAAGCACCAGGAGGTGTAACTGCAAAGTATGTAAATGGTTCAACTTCAGGTGTCATTCAATCCAGGAGCTCAAATTATGTCACTTAGCAGCTGACTTCTCTCCTCTGCCTCCTTCCTGGCCTTGTCCCAGGGTGCTACAACCCCACCTCCAGCAGCTTCAGACTCTTGGTAGCAAAATGGCTGCCCAAGCTCCAGACCTCGTTGGAGTGTGTCTGAAGTGCCTGTAGCTCACTAACAAGCCCTAGCTCTCACTCTCATTGGCTTGAATTAGGTCCTGTGCTGAGCCTTGAACCTATCACCAAGGCCAGGGTTTGGAATATTCTGATTCGCTCACATGAATCCCACAATCAGGATCTGAGGGTTGGCTACATCCCACCCAAACCCCAGGACGGAGGAGGAAGAGAGGGCTTCGCTCATGCAGGGAGAGTGGTGGGTGTGGGTGGAGAGAGATGAGTGTCCATCCGAGTGTCTGCATTTGGTGGAGGAGTCTGCACCAGGTTAACTCTGCTCCCCAGTGGTATGGGCAGGAAACCGTCCCCATGAGTGTGCAGATGTCCCTGATCCCAATAAAAGTCCTGAGCATGGGAGTGGTATTTACGGGAAGCCCTTTCCCAGATAGAGGGCTGGCTTCAGTGCCAGGTCCCCCGCCTAGCAGAGCTGTGGTGGCGGGAGCTGGTAACACACCCAGCTGGGTGTGGCTGTGGGGACACCCCCTCCACAGGTGGTCTACCTCGGCAAGATCTTTGTCACACTCGAGGGAGCTACAAACAGGTAATGCTTGGCTTCCGCAGGCCTGTGTTATGAAGAGCTTGAGTTACAAAACGCTCTGGCTATTAAAAACCTGCTACTGACTTTAACGGCAATAAAATATCTGCTGTTTATGAGTAATTAGCCACTTCTGAAAAAGAGCTCTATTCCTTTAAATTTATGGGGTGCCTTGATTTATGCATTTCATGGGGGGATGTCATGTTACATCACATCAGCTTGATGTAATTTGATGCAAATCAAACACATGAACGAGTGAATGGAAACATTCTCTCCTGCCTCCTGAAGAGTGTTTCTAAATGGAAGTATTTTTGGGCCCCACTCCATCTTTGCTCTTCTTGCTTTCTCAGGAAAGGTTTGGGGGGATCCTGAACTTCTTCAGTCCTGGGTGCACTGGCTGCAGCCTCTGACCGCCCTGCATGTGCCTCCTGGGAGGATCTCACATCCCTGAGGGTGGCAGAGACTCAGCAGCAGCTGGTTCATGAGCTTCACGCCGGGCTCCAGGCTAATAGACTTCCTTATTGTAAGGACCCCAAGGTGCATCAGTACACACAGGACATGATATAATCAAGAGTCTAATTTTATATTATCTGACTGGAGAAGGAATTATGAAAAAAAGAGAGATTGATGAGTTTGGGGTCTGGTGGAGGAAGCTATATTGTTGAAGTCTTTTGGTAGCTGCTGGCCCCCATTTGGCTGCTGAGGGGGTAGAGGCAAGGACATTCCAGAATTTGTTGGTTACACTATACATCTATTTAGTTGTGCATTATTTTTTCTTTCATCCACCCAGCCAGCCAGCCAACCAGCCAGCCAGCCAGCCAGCATTTACTTAGCTTCTACTAAATTTCTTGAGTGTTTAGGAGGTAACCAAGGGCAGTAAGATACAGACACATATCTACTAATTTGCTATGTAACTTTAGGGGGGTCATCACCTATCTTCTGGCCTCAGTTTACCTATCTATAAAATGGACACATCAGGCTGAGTGACCAGGAGCTAGATGATCTCTGAGGTTTCTCCAGCTTTGCCACCCTACCACTGTCTATGCATCTCTTCCCTCTAGAAGCCTGCCTGTGAAAAGAGAGAAGGGATGCACAAATCTCATGCATGGAGTGGAGATGTGCTCCCCAAGCAATCGAGGAGAAGGTTGAGGAGAGTGATGGGAAGTGAGATTGGATGGGGGCTGGAGTGGCCATTCAGTGGAAATCTTTGGCCTGGACTCTTATTTGTGGCACAGGGAAAACAGTGCTGTTTGATCTTTGCCTACTGCACTTAACTGGAGATAGCCCATGGGGTCAGGAGACAGCAGGTAGACACAGGCTGGCATCAGGCTTGGGTCCATGGTCCCCCAGTAAGTGGAGCTGGTTGGCTGGGTCCAGCTGTACCTGCTGTACACAAGCTGCTGCCCAGCAGACTCGGCTGCTTTGTAACAGGTTTCTCTGGGTAAAGCAGAAAGTGTGAGCTTCGTCTTCTCACGCCGAGGCCTTTTCTTGGGAAAGCACTTTCTAGAATGCTCGGCTTACTAGGCTGGCTTCCTTGAAGCCACAGGTGATGGTGTTCAAGACCCCGCATCACGGCTCTGGGGTTCTACCTTTGGAAGGGAAGCTGTGGTTGGAGCAAAGGCTGCTGCCCCTTCCTCCACTCTCCGCGTGGGCTGTGCCACGATTGCTATGGAGGGAGTTTCGGGTCCTCACAAGGCCTGGGCACAGCTTAACATAATTACTTTAAAACGGAACCTTGCTATTGTTTTGTATCTTTCTGCTTTCTGGTCAGGAGTGATGTTTTTATGGTCATTAGCCAAATTCCATTTCCTCTGTGAATTGCTGGTTTCACATGCCTTTTGTCCAGATTTCAAATGGGGGTGTTCAACTTTTCCTCATTAACAGCAACAGTTTTAAAAAGGAGAAAGTGCTTGACTCCCATACAGGCCTTGGGAGCACCTGACTTCCGGGAGACTGCCCAGGACTGAGTGGCTCTAGGTGTGACGGAGGCCCGGCGATGTGGACGTGCAGATGGTAACTGAGGAGGTGGAAAAAGAGGCAGCAGCAGTAACCTTTATACAGTGCTCGCCCTGCGCCAGGCACTGCTTTAAGCACTGCAGGTAAATTACTGCGTTCAGTCCTTCTTCCTGCCCCGTATCACAGAGGCACGACTGAGGAGGTACCACCTTGGAGCTCGTGGGCCTCCAGTTCTTTTGGAATAAGACACAGCTCACCTTTGGCAGCGGCAGGCATGTTTCATGTCACACAGAGTCCCAGAAAAGAGACTCCTCTGGGACCCCAAAGATTTCACTAGCTGCCAGGCAGTTGACTGTGGTCGCTTCTAAATGCTATTTGCTGCTTGTTTAGATCCTACCTCCACACCAAGCTACTGAAGTTGAGGAATGCCTTGTGCCTTCCAAAAGCCTCTCCTTAGGAAATACCTCCGGTCCACCTGAGGTGAAGGTGAGGGAGACACTGGTGTCATGATCATGACGATAAAGTACAGCCTGTCCAGGGGGCTGGACCGACCACATGCTGATGGCCCTGAGCCCACACACTAATGGCATTTCCTCCCTTGTAAGAGGAGAAATGTTAATGTCTCCCCTGGTGTTCAGCATCAGTGAAGTTCAACTCCAGCCGTTCTCTGTGATTGGTGATGGTGCAGGTACAGGGCTTGGCTGGGAGGTCCTTTCCCTGTCAGGTGGGCCGCAGCAGCGTGAATTAGGACGCAGGAGGAGAGACAGTAGCTGAGGGTAGTGGCCAACCTGGCCGCCTCCTTGGTTGACACGTGGGAAGCTGTGACTCCGAGAGGGGCCAGGGCCCGCCAGTTCAGGAGCTGTCTGGGCTGGGATGCAGGTGTGGTTCCAGGCAGTGGAGGGGGTGGAGGCCCTGTCCTAACAGGCAGGATGGGCTGTTGTCTGGGGTGCCCAGCCCTGCTGCACGGCAGGTGCCCGCTGGGAGAGCAGGCCAGTTCCCCTGCCCTGGGGGAGTCATCCACACGCCCACCGCCCCCAGGCCTGCTGTGTGAGCACTGTTCTAGGCGTGGGAAGGCTGCTCTGGGAGGTGCATGTTGCCGAGAGGGGGCATTCTGTTCTGCTCTAGTTGGCCCCCTCACTCCTAACTGTGGGGTGATGGGATCTTGGGGTCGGGGAGAGAGGTGTCAGCAGAGGTTCAGAGTGGAGGAGGCCCAGGGAAGGAGTGGCAGTGACCTCCAGACAATAGTCCTGCCTCGAGGGAGATGTGGTCGTTGCCTTCAGAAGCCTCCTGGTCTCCTGACCCTTTTGTGAGTGAACAGTACCCAGATGTTATCACGATCTCTGCGGCTGATGTTTTGGGTCCATCTGCCCTTTTGATGGTGAACAGTCTGAGCCTTCTCTGCAGAGCCTGGCACAGTACCTGGCATACAGTGGGTAATCGGGAAGTGCTGATGAATGAATGAATGGATGGATGAATATTTGCATGAGCAGGTATGAATATACTGAAGAGGCAGAGCAGTCAGAAGGAATGTGGGTTTACAGAGGGCAGGATGAGGGGCCTGGAGTCCATTCAGCCAGAATCTGTAGGTGCATGTTATGTGCAAAGCCTTCGGTTTGGGTCAGATATGGGTCCCTGGAGGTCCCAGACAGGGTGGCGGGGGTGAGACAGGGACCCAGATAATCCACCATGAGATGGAGTGGGATGTCCGTTCTTCATGGACGTTGTGAAGGATGGGGGTGGCTGCATGGACAGTGACATTTGACATAAAGCTTCATGGAGCAAACTTCTCACCTGGCTTGTGCCCTGAGGAGCGGAGAGTGTGGACTGCCCTGGCGGCCCAGGAGTGGCCTGTGGTCTCTTTCTCCGCTGGGTCCCCTTCTCTCCTCAAGGAGATATGCTGTGCACCAGGCCCGCAGCATTTGTTGCTTGGTCTGTTCATTTGTTCATTCATTCATTTATACATTTGGCAAATATTTATTGAGTGCATTCATTCATTTTCTAATTCAATCATTTATACATTTGGCAAATATTTATTGAGTGCATCCTCTGTGCCTGGCTCTGTGCCAGCACTGGGGACACCCCATGAAGCTGATGGTCATGGTCCCCACCCTCATGGAACTTCTGGTCAAGTATACAAACAGAGCCAACCCAGTGTGAAAGCCACTGTGGGGGGAAGGAGTCAACCAGGAGGAGCCCTATGGAGGCAAGACACAAGGGTTCTGCCCAGGGCCTGGGGCATCAAGGAGGGCCTCTTGGGCGAGGTGGCATTTAATCTACCAGCAGAGGACAGGGCACAGGGAACAAGTGGAGACTGCAGGGGGAGAGTACCAGACAGAGGGAATGAGATGCACAAAAGGGCGGCAAGGCCGCTCATCTGCTTGCCTGGCAAAGGGAGTCCTCTCTCCCGGTTCTGACAGGTTTGCACAAGAGCTGGCAGAGGATGCTCCCTCCTTAAGTGTGAACTGTTGGAAATTCATGTCTGTCCCTGGAGTCCATCTGCACATGGTGGTGACACCCATTGCTGGGACAGCAGCCCGGCCCCACCAGTACGTGTTCTTGCCCCCTTGGTCAGAAGCTCATGGGCCAGCCTTCCCTCCTCTCCCAGGAGTCTGGCCCAGCAGAGGCCAGGCCAGGCCAGCCTGGTGACCTGCACAGGAGCTGGAGATGCTGAACTGGGGATTCGAAAGGCCACGAAGAACTGAGGCCCTGGCTCGGCCCTGGCTGGGCCCCATCTACTGGCTTGAGCCCCGTAGTTGCAGGCAGCAGAGGCCCCACTGGTGCACCTGGATTTTTGCTCAGTAATGATTGTGTGTATTTAGGAGTTGATGTGTATCTGAGCTTATGTCTTCGACAGGTGCCCCTGTGAACAAATCTCCCTGGGCCGGCTTCTATGAATGTTTCAGTCAGGCCCTCTTTGATCACTCTTGCATATGTGCATTCTACATTATATTTAGTTTTGCACTGAATCAAATCTGAGGCTTCTGTGAAATGAAAATAAACTGTTCGATACGATATCATAGTCCAGAAGGGCTCAGACTTAAACGGCTTTAATCAGGGGTGAAAGGGCGGTGAGCTGTAGCTGAGCGCTCTGCCCTCTGCGGGGCGTCCTGTGGGTCTAGGTCCCCTGTTTTGTTCTAGGGCAGCAGCTCTGTGCTGAGGCTGAGCAGGGAGCCAAGGCAGGTTAATAGGGGATTAAATATCTAACTTCCTGTCATGACAAAGTCTGTTTAAAAAGGAAAAGAGAAAGCCAGCGAGAGAGAAATAATCAATACCCTTCATGACAACTGCTGGTATCTTTCTCAGTTTTGTGATATCATTTTAAAGGTAGGGCAGTCACTAAAAGCTTATATATATAGTTTTTGTTGCTTTCCCTGATGGGGTGGACACAGTTCAGATAAATCAGTTACAGCAGATTAGGGGATCATTTCCTTCCCAAATCATCCTATCTGGGAGAAATGGAAACACCACTTGATGGCTTGGATTCTAGGGGGAGAGGCCTGGGCTATGGCTCACAAAATGATGTCCATTTTTGTGATACTCTGGGCCACCTTCCTCCCCTACACTGTGATCATCAGAAGCTTAGAGAACAGCTTTTGGTAGGACTGGGTCCTCCAGGAGCTACAGACAGGGGGCTGATAAGATGCCTGCTCTCACAAAGCCCCAGCACAAGAGGAGAGGAAACGTGACCTCTGATAGCCATGCAATAAGGCACCACGAATGTCTTAACAAGTTCCAGAGGAACTGCATGGGAGCTCTGGGGACTGAGTGATCACCTCCAGCCTGGAGCAAATCCAGGAAGGCTTCCTGGAGCAGGCAACACCAGGAAGGAGCATGGAGGGTAGATCTGGGCTGCCACCTTTGGAGAGGCTGGGGTGGGCTGCCAGGATTTGTGGAGTGTTCCTTCTTCCACTTTTTTGCCGTTACAAAGAGGAAGAGGGGAGACCAATGCCTTCTTCCAAACTCTAAGTACCCTCTTCCGTTTCATGCATGGGGAACCCTCCTCACCGTTTGGTTTGTGAGGCCCTCACATGTTTGGTTTGTGGTCCAGGAGTTTACTTTCACTCTATTTTTCTCCACCTCCTCTGATCCACATTCCACAGAAAACTGCTCATGTGTCACAGCAGCGCTGTGAGGCATACGTGCTATGTGACAGCTCCAGTGGGGGCTTCTTGAGCCCCTGTTTCGCCCCAAATATTAACTCCATGCTCCACAGATTGACATTCAAGTCAATCTTGACTTGGCCACACCTTCTCCCATCTTCCTCTGGAGCATTCTATGCTGAGTCCCCATTTTGCACAAGCTGACCCCTCTGTCCCACACACCCTTCCTCCTCTTCTCTGCCTTGTTCCAGGCTCTTTCCAGCCATTATCCTCACTGGTCTTCCTTCCCTTCTCTCCCCTGCACCCAGCCTCACAGCACGTTGTAGAGTCCTCCGTTTCAGCACTGGATTCTGCCTGGTCTCTGGTCTCCCTGCGTCCATCTATTTCCCTTTCCTGAGTCAGCTTCAAAGGCAAGGACCTGGTCTTGCTTGTATATCTCTAGATCGGCCATACTTCTTGCCAGATGTAGGCATTAAAAAGTATTATTGAATGATGTGAGGCCCACTTTACAGATGCACCAAGAAAGTTGGCAATGAATGAGTTTTTATTAACCACTTTTATGTGCCTTGGTTGTGCCTTGGTTATGTCCTTCAGCTCAGCGTTTACTCCACTGAAGGTCCTTTCTGGATCTCGAAGGCTGCTGTGGTCGGCTTCTGAGAAAGTTTACAGCACAGGGTATATTCCTCTGTAATTTAAATGCCATGTTCCCTCTCCTACAAACCCATTTGCCTTCTCAAAATCCTGTGAAGCGTGTAGGACAGTTAATGCCAGTCCATTTTAGAGAAAAAGAAACTGAAGCTCAGGCAGGTGCCCAAGGCCAAACAGATGTCAGTGGAAGAGACAGCAATTGGATGCACATTAGTGGTCGTTCCAGTGCCTTCTCTCCTCTTACTCCAGTCTAGTTGGGGGAATAACCCACCTGACACAGGACAGGAGCATGTGGAATAAAATATCCACCCCTATGGATGTTAAGAAAACAAGATGATATAACTAAATGTTTCTGTGACCCTCCCCCCAGCCAGCGATTGAGAGACACGGCATTTCTAGCCCCCCAGTGCCCTCTGGCACCCACTCCATCATGCCAGCCCCCGGGGGTGCTTTCTCTGGACTGTACTGTCTGTTTCCACTTCCAGACAAACAAGGTTGTGAGGGCTGTGGCTCCTTGGCTTCCTTTGAGCTTTCCCATAAGCTGAAGCTTCCTTTGTCTCCACACGTTTTGCAAATGAAGGAGGTGGCATCAGTCAGCATCCAGCCCAGCAAGGCTGAACATGGTGTGGGCATCACGGGGGCAGCCTTCCCCCTCAGCAGGTACTGCTTGGGCTCTGGGTCAGGCTTCCCAGCTATGTGACCTTGTGGGGCTTAAATATTCTGAGCCTCAGTTTCCTCATTTTTGGTATTGGACTAGTATGGTACCTACCATCCTAGGTTGTGTGAGGCTAAATTAGATGATGGCTGTGAAGTAAGTACCTAGCCCAGTGCTGGTGCACGATGCTGCCATGAAAAGGAAGAGGAAGGTGCTGAACATGAGGAAGATGATAAAGATGAGGATTCTGTGGCTGATGTAGGTGATGATGGTGGTGAGGGCTGCGGTGAAGACGGTGATGATGACAATTATTATTGTTATTATTATTATTATGTTTTTTTTCGAGAGCTCACACTGCCTGACAAGTCCACAGTCTTAACAACTACCCCACATGAGGTTGTTCTAATTCCATCCCCTGTTTGCCTGGCTTTGTGTGAGGTAGGCAGATAGTGAGCCAGGAACCCAGACCAGAAGTCTGCTCTACCCTGAGAAGAGGACCAGGAGAACTCTTTGTGGATGTTTTCCTTTCCCATCTGATGTGCTCACTATCTGTCTTCAGTTCTGGGCCAGCTCCAACCTTTCCAAAAGCCAACATGTTGGAGAGACCTCTTTGCCTTTGAGAAGTCTGAAATCATCCAAAGTCTTCAAAGAGAGGATACTTTTTATTCTTTTTTCTTCTTTTAAGTCCTCCAACTCATGTCCCAACAATACGGAAGCTGCCTGGGGTTCGGGGGACCATGTGCAAAGCCAGCCCAGCTGAGTTCCACTCTCCTTTAGAGGCAGAGGCCACTCTGACTTTTTGGCCAACATTCTACCCAAAAGGGAAGGTTGGGGAGTTTGACCATACTCTCCAACTTGACTCTCCCGGTTACACAGTTGCCATACTCTGCAGCTCTATTTGAATATCATATTTTCATTAATAAATTCAGCAAGGATTTAACTGTTTCTGGCCCTGTCTCATAGCGTTGTCTACACATCAGTCAAAACGGAACAGGTCACCCGTGCTGCCCTCCTGTTTATCTATTAATCATCTGGTAAATAAACCACTCAGTATCCTGCCCACTTCAGTAATGTTTGTGATGTAATTTGTTTGGATGCCCAAATGTCACCAGCGTTGATTGTAAGATATGAAAAAATGTACTTGCTCAGCATAGGAAGCTCTAGGCCAAAATGTAAGCATGAAATCTCGGGTTTATTTTTGTAATAATGTTTACAGCTGTTTAATGACCCTGAAAAGGTTCAGTAGTGTGGTGTTCTGTATTTCAGAACAGGAGCATATTATGCTTATAACAACCTTGGTTAAGCAGTGTGAGCTACAACAATTGGAAAAATAGTATTTAATAAGAAGCCATTGTATTATAAGTGAAGTTGTCTTAATTACTGCTTACTCTAAGTGTAAGAAAGCAAGGTGCGTTGTAGGGAAGGGCCAAGAGTCATTTGCTCCCCCAGGAAATAGGTCCACCTACTGCCAGAATTGCATTCTGTGATACGATTTTGGGGTAAAACCCACAGTGGTGTTTGCAGCCCTTGCTGTGAACCTAAGCCCCACCCCTTGCACAGCGACTAGGGGCTTTGGGGCTCCTGCAAGTTTTCTGAGGCAGCGCCTTTACCCTGTTGTTGAAAAAGGGAATATTTAGTTGTGCTTGGCTAGACAACAATATTTGGTTTTTAAAAATCCAGTTGAAATGGTTATTTTGAAAGTCATTTTATTTCCTAACTATTCTTTTTCATGGTATAAGGATAAAACTCCTTCATGCAACTTACTGGCAAGATCTATATTTTTTGGGCTATTCATAAGATTACTTTTTTTTTCTGTGCTAGCAAAATGAAACTGTGTTTTTGTGTAAAATTTATTTAGACTCTTAGCAGCTGGCATTTCTGGTGTCCTGATAGTTTCAAATTTCATTTTGAGTGAAAGATACAATTAGGTTCTCTATTGGAAGAGTTAAGTGAAAACTTTTGTCATTGATATCACAGGAAATAGTCTTGAAGGCAGAAATGCAAAATCAAAATAACCATTAGCACCATCAAAGGCAGCTGAATGGCTCACTGTACCTGCAGTGATGGGGGTGAGGAGACAGAATGTATTTTGATAATGTGCATCCAATGGTGGGTTTCATAGGCTGAGAATACCCTCTTCATGAAATGTGAAATTGCACAGCTCAAGGAGAAACCCTCTAGCCTTCAGAAGCTTTCAGCTGGGGCCCCTGCCTGTGTTCAGAGGTAGGCCCACACATTTGCACGGTGAGGAATGCCATGGCGACCAGGACTCAGGCCCAAGCCTGGGTCTTCCTCAATACTGACAGTAGGGTTGACTGCCCCGGTGCCCCACCATGACCCTTGGCTCAGGAAAGATCAGGACTAGGGTGGGATGTGTAGTGTTTCTATGTTGGAGGGATGACGCACCAGATTTGACAGTTCACAGTGTACCCTGTCCAGTCTCAGTAAGGACGTCCAGCTGCCTCTCCACAGTTTGGAAAATTACGTACGCATTAGTTCCTTCCATCAGTCAGCCGGGGCTTATTGATCTTCCTGCTATGCTTTGGGCTGTGGCCATGAGCTGAAGGCCGAGTGAGCTGTTCTCAGTGTTTAGTAGTTTGTTTACTTGCTTTTGATTGTGCTAAGGGTTTTCCTACCCAAGTGAGAGGGTCAGATGAGTTATTGTATAGGTTCCTCAGAAGGTCTCAGCTGCCCAATTGCCTTAAGCCCAGGGTCATGGCCCACCCTGTGCTGGCTCCTGGTTTCTTAAAGTGGGTCCTTCACCTGCTGGAATACAGGGTGATGGCTCCAGAGCCAGCGCTGGGGAATGAAGGATGGGTTGGGTACTTGGGATAAAGTGCTCCCAGGTATTAGTGACCATCCGGGGCAGTGCTGCGTGTGGGTATGCATGTCTGTCCCCTTTGTCAGGACAGGCGAGTGTCCTGTGGCAGGTGGCCCTGCCAGGGACACTGAAACACATTCACCGCAGGCCTGTGAGGAAGCAGCGTGGTCCCAAAGAGAAGGCGTTCTCCCTGTGCTTGCTCCGGGAGGGCTGGGGAAAAGGAGTAATGGCACCTTCCATCAGAACGCCGAGCCCCCCCGCAGGCAGCCCCACCTCCCAGCCCCTGAGCTCTTAGGGCTGCAGTTGGATCCAGTCCTTTAACAGTAGGACAAGTGATCCCTTAGTTTCCCAGAGTACACATTTGTATTCCTTGCTAGAGGAATTCCACTTAAGGAATTGCCGCCCCTCCCCCAACACGGTCATACTCCACACACACACACACACACACACACACAAACACACCCCTCTATATACCTCGTGTGCAATGATTTCTTCTTTCTCTAAACTTTGGATTCAGTCTCTCTGGGGTCTTTTCATTGCTTCCCTGTTACTGGTGGCCTTGCCTGCACTGGCCCCTTGGACCCAGAGGCCCTTGAGGGCAGCTACATGGAAGGCCCCGGGCAAGTATTTACTGAATGACTGAGATAAGGGGTAAATGAATTCCAGAGGAATTAAGTGTCAAGCCTGGAGAAATTGGGGCCGACCCAGGTTTTGCGAGTCCCAAGCCGGGCCTGGGGCCAGCTCGTCCTGCCTCGGCTGCTTTGGCCCAGGGACAGCACACCAATTACCCCTTGCTCTTTCCAAGAACTCACACTCCCTTTCCTTGCTCTGAGTCTAGCAGCTGGCATTGGTTATGACTGACCCATGGCAGCACCTGCACCTACTCGTGGAATCACAGGGTGTCAGGTCTCACAGAGCTTCCTGAGATGATTGCCAGGCGTGGCCCTGCCTCACTGTGGGGCTCGGCACAGGCTTTACTGGGGCTCATTAGAGGGGCTGAGGGCCGTAATCCTCAGAGTATCTCCTGGTGAGCTGGCTAGCTCTGCTCAAATTCTGGGTTCCCCCACGGATCCCAGGATGGACGATCAAGTTCTGAAGGGGTTGATTGCTCTCTGTCTCCTAGTGCCAGCAGCTGGGCCATCAGAAGTGGTCCAAGCCCAGATGGCCACCGTGGGTACGTATAGTGAAAGAGCTGGCGTCGGGGCGTGGCTCTCCCTTAGCTGTTTCTGGACCCCCAGGTTCTGGGTGGGAGCCCAAGACCCTTCTGACTCTGACAGATTCAGACTGTTGGGTGTTCAAGGACTTCTGCAAAAGCTGAATTTGAATCCCATGAAGTTGGAGTGAAAATGGTTCTACTACAGGTTAGCCTTCTTTTATGGGCTGTGTTTGTAGGGTCTGTTCACTCACTCATCCATTCAGTTAGAACGTCCTGAACGTACAATGAGCCAGCTCTGCTCTAGGCCCTGAGGCTTTATCTGTGACCAAGGCAGACATGAGCCTGCCCGCATGGAAGCAAAGCACATCTGTAAAAGAGTCAACAAGAAAACTGCGCCAGTGGTAAGTGCCATGAAGAAGAAAGTCAGGTGATGGTGTAGAGAGAGGCTGCGGGGATTAAGTTTTCTGTGACGAGGTGGACATGGAGGGCCTTTGTGAGAAGGGGATATGTGAGTTGAGACCTGCTTGGGGGGAAGGAGCCACCTGTGCCTTTGCACATTCTCGAACATGCTGAGTTCAACAATGGCACCTGAAGACCTATGGCTTAAAGGGGGTTAAAAAAAGCTTTGTTGACTCTGAAAAAAAAATTTGGGGGCATAATAAAAGAATTCCCTCTCCAAACCTAACTTGAAAACACCCCATGTTCATTATTTGACAAGTTGAGCTGTTACCTGCACGGCGTGACTGGGTGGGGGGTGGTCTTCAACTTGATGCCGCTCATCCAACCTGATTTGCAGTCTTGCTGTATTGCACATTCAGCCTCCTCTCCCTCCTGCGGAACTGGCCTCAGCTCAGCAGCAGTAACCTGAAAATAGCCCATCTTCCTGGATTCACGTCTTCTGAGCTGGCCAACCGGGCAGCCTTTGGAAGTGGGCCATCCATGTTGGCTTTGGACTTTCCGAACTTCCCCAGAGCTCTTGGGTGGAATTCTGAGCTCTCCCAAGTGGCTTCAGGGTCATGGTCCATGTTTGCTCAGGAGAGGAGCCAGTGCAGCTGGATGGGGCTTGAAGGTGGAGAAGCAGCTCTAGACAGGGCCCTTCCAGGCCCCAGTCCTGCTCCGGCAACTTCTCACACTGGGCCCGCTCCTCCCTGCTGGTCAGCGCGCGCCGTGAGTGCTGGGGTCGCACGGTCTTGTTGTCAGCCAGTGCGTCTTCAGTGCCAAGGACAGGGCCTGGCACACACTGGAAACGCAGCAAGTTTGTTGAATGAATGTAAGAATCTCCATGAGAAATTACTCCTTTCTGACCAGGCTCCAGAATGGTTTCTTTTTTTTTTTTTTTTTTTTTGAGTGTAGACCAGAGACCAAAAGAAAAGATGGAAATTGGAAACATTCTTTTACTGCAAGTGACCGTGTGCCTGTATGTGTGTGTGAGTGTGTATAGTCGTTCAGGGACAGTCAGCCCTGCACCACGGTTGCAGTTTCTCTCCCTCCTGAAAATAAACATCATGTCTTTTTCTCCTCCTCTCTTGCAAGACAGACTCACAGCCTCTGTCTTCTTGCCAAGGAAGTCAGGTCTCCCATTGGAGACCCGCCATCCACGCATGGTCTGCCTGGCAGGAAGCCCAGCAGGCAGCAGACCCCACCGGGGCTGAATGTGCTTCCTCCACACTTGAGCTCTGTCCCCACAGGTCCCCCTGAGGAATCGCTTGGCCCAGCAGTCAGTCCTGGCTGGGGTTAAGCGGTACTCCTGGACCACCTGGCTGGCCAACGCATCTAAGCATTGGGATACAAAGGGGATGGATGTGCAATAACTGTTCCAGTGGCAGGAAACAAATTTGGACTCCTTGAAGTGGAAGGCAGATCTGGAAATAGAAGGAGCCCAGGCATGGATTCATTGCCTGTCAGAGTTGAGCTCCCCACATGCTCTGATGTGGAGGGAGCTGTTCCCTCTGCCCCACCCCCGAATGGCCTGGCTTCAGCCATTCTGCACAGGCTGGAGAGGGGCAGAGAGGACTATTAAAGCCAATTATGCAGACCAGCTTTGAGTGTTAGTGTTTAACAAACAGCTTTGAGTTCTAATTTTCTGCAAAACACATACTGCAGGTACAATTTGTACTCATTACTGTATATTGGGAAAGTTATTAAAAACACTCAAACTTGGTTGAGACTTCCTATGGCATCGTCCCTGGATTTTAATTGGTTTTTATCTAGTTCTATAAAAGATCTCTTTAAGCCCAATCACAGTGCCTGCCGCAGATATTATGCCAGTTGAAGGACAGGGAAAGCGCGCTCTGTGGTTGGTGTAAGTCTTTACCCCCTACCCAAATTTGAGCAGTCTCACCAATCCACTAAAATTCCATCACGAGATAATTTATACTTCTTTTGATGGGCACAGTTACCAAATGACAAAATAACTGTTTCGTAACATAAGGGTTAAATCTTAATCTCTGAGGTTTGCAAAGCTGCTACTCGCAGTCTCCTTAAAATTTAATATACCTCGTTAATGCTTCCTTGCAAACACTGAAGGATTTTTATGATTATAATCATGTGTTACAGCACCTAGTACTGTTTCTAAGCAGCATACTAATCAGCTTAATGAGATATTACTGCACTTTTTGTTGACTAAAGCAAAATCCCTTTTATTGTTCTAAAGCTTGTCCTTTACTTTATTTTTTCCCAAAACATTATCTTGTTTTATTATGTACCAGTAAATATCGTGCCATTGGGTTGGATTTTTTTTTTTTTTTGCCAAATCATAAAATAATCTCTTTCATCTCCGACTGGCGAACATATTGAATATAGTAACCAGAAACAAAAGTTCCAAGTGAGTCAGTTTGGTCTTGCAGTTAAAGCCATTCTGCTCTATGGCAAACTTTGAACTGAACCAACAGGTGCAGGTGCTACAAGGGGGGAGAGGAGGAAAAGTTTAACACGTAGACCCTTGATTTGTTATTAGGTGTTGAAAGTGGTAAAACATTAATAATTTAAATGTGAATGAATAATTGCAGTCTGTAAATAGAAAATACAAGGAAGACGATCTATCGCCAAAACAAATTGGAGGAGCAATGCCATATTGCATAATTGGCATTTAATAATTCATTTTTTTATTATTGTTTTTGACTATAATTCCTTAGCATTATTCTGTGTAGGTAAGGCATGAAATGCAAATTCCCCACCAGCTGATGCTGTTGATTCGCTGCACCACGGCACCTGGCACAGATCTGAACTCTCTCTTTATTTTCAGGGATGGAAGAAGCCAGTCTGTGCCTTGGAGTGTCCTCGGCGGCGCCGGAAGCTGAGCCCCATCTGAGCAGCCCCGTCCTCAACGGCCAGTATGCCATGAGTCAGAAGTTGCACCAGATCACCTCCCAGCTCAGCCATGCTTTCCCCGAGCTGCATCCGCGGCCCAACCCAGAGGAGAAGACCCCGGTTCCCCTCGACGAGAAGGCCCACGTGCCCATGAGTGGCCAGCCCATGGGCAGTCAGATGGCGCTCCTGGCCAACCAGCTGGGCCGGGACGTGGACACCAGCCTCAATGGGCGGGTGGACCTGCAGCAGTTCCTCAACGGGCAGAACCTGGGCATCATGTCCCAGATGAGCGACATCGAGGACGACGCCCGCAAAAACCGCAAGTACCCGTGCCCTCTGTGCGGCAAGCGTTTCCGCTTCAACAGCATCCTCTCCCTGCACATGCGCACTCACACCGGCGAGAAGCCCTTCAAGTGCCCGTACTGCGACCACCGGGCGGCACAGAAAGGGAACCTCAAGATTCACCTGCGGACCCACAAGCTGGGCAACCTGGGGAAGGGGCGCGGGCGGGTGCGCGAGGAGAACCGCCTGCTGCACGAGCTGGAGGAGAGGGCCATCCTGCGGGACAAGCAGATGAAGAGCAGCCTGCTGCAGCCCCGGCCGGACTTGAAGCCCCTGCCGCACGCCCAGCAGACCCCGCTGGCCGCCTGCAACCTGGCCCTGCCCACCAACCACAGCGTGCCCGACGTGGCCAACCCGGTGCCCTCGCCCAAGCCGGCCAGTGTGCAGGAGGACTCGGCGACCCCAGCTGCTGGCTTCCGCTGCACCTTCTGCAAGGGCAAGTTCAAGAAGAGGGAGGAGCTGGACCGCCACATCCGCATCCTGCACAAGCCCTACAAGTGCACGCTGTGCGACTTCGCCGCCTCGCAGGAGGAGGAGCTCATCAGCCATGTGGAGAAGGCCCACATCACGGCTGAGTCGGCCCAGGGCCAGGGCCCCAACGGCGGTGGGGAGCAGTCGGCCAACGAGTTCCGCTGTGAGGTTTGCGGACAGGTGTTCAGCCAGGCGTGGTTCCTGAAGGGCCACATGCGGAAGCACAAAGACTCCTTCGAGCACTGCTGCCAGATCTGCGGCCGGCGCTTCAAAGAGCCCTGGTTCCTGAAGAACCACATGAAGGTCCACCTCAACAAGCTGTCAGTGAAGAACAAGTCCCCTAGCGACGCCGAGGTGCCTGTGCCCATGGGCGGCATGTCCCAAGAGGCCCATGCCAACCTGTACTCCAGGTACCTCTCCTGCCTGCAGAGCGGCTTCATGGCCGCCGACAAAGCCAGCCTGAGCGAGCCCAGCCAGCTTTACGGCAAAGGCGAGATGCCCATGAAGGAGAAGGAGGTTGTGGGGAAGCTGCTGACCCCCATCTCCAGCGTGGCCCACGGCGTCCCCGAGGGCGACAAGCACTCCCTCCTGGGATGCCTCAACCTCGTGCCACCATTGAAATCCAGCTGCATCGAGCGGTTGCAGGCAGCTGCGAAAGCTGCCGAGATGGACCCCGTGAACAGCTACCAGGCTTGGCAGCTCATGGCCAGGGGCATGGCCATGGAGCATGGCTTCTTGTCTAAAGAGCACCAGCTACAGCGCAACCACGAAGACACTTTGGCACACGCCGGAGTTCTGTTTGATAAGGAGAGGCGGGAGTACGTGTTAGTGGGGGCAGATGGCGCCAAGCAGAAAATGCCTGCTGATTCGGTTCACAGCACTAAAGCGGGCAGTCAGAGAGACCTGCCAAGTACGCTCGACCCTTTGGAAGGCAGTCGGGATTTTTTGTCACATGGGCTGCACCAGGCTCTCGAGTACAACCTGCAGGGTCCCGGGAGTCTGAAGGAGAAGCCCACCGAGTGCCCGGACTGCGGCCGAGTGTTCCGCACCTACCACCAGGTGGTCGTGCACTCCCGCGTCCACAAGCGGGACCGCAAGGGCGACGAGGACGGGCTGCACGGGGGCCCCGATGAGCGGCGCGGCTCGGGCAGTGACCAGGAGTCCCAGTCGGTGAGCCGCTCCACCACGCCCGGCTCCTCCAACGTCACTGAGGAGAGCGGGGTCGGAGGCGGGCTCTCGCAGACCGGGAGCGCCCAGGAGGACAGCCCACACCCCTCCTCGCCGTCCTCCTCAGGTAGGTTGCCAGGGGAGATGGGGAAGCAGCGGCTGGTGCAAGGGCCCTCCCTGCCCCGGGGCCTGGTTCTGCACCAGCCTCGGTGGGGAGGGGTCCTCGCTGCCCTTCAGAGTCAGCTCCGAGGTCACCGTGGCGTCTGGCTGTATGTGGACCTTGCCTGTCTGCCCTGCCTCAAGGGAAGGCTATCTTTTCAACTCTTTGACCTTCCCTTGAACACTGGCCACCAGGAAAGTAAACTGATCCTCCTCCCGTGTGGTGGAGATGGCCAGTTGTTAGGTTTGCCAGCTGGGATAGCCTACCCTCCCCTGTGATTACCTGGCCCCATTTCATGCCCTGACCCCCGTCCACCGTCACCCCTGGAACCCGGGAGCTGCTGTCTGGCTCCATCCGTGGATGTGAATGTGTAAGTTCAGACCCTCACCGTCTCTCCCCCCAAGTATATGCCCATAATTCTGTCATTTGGGCCCCTCACTGCCTCTCCCTAGACCAAACCTGTCTCCGGCCCCCTTTCAAAAGTACAACTTGGCTCATCTGTCAGGTGCCTCTAACCTGAAGAACCACACCATTCTCCTCTGATGGTTTGGAGAAGCACAGAGGTTTGAAACACAGATGCGCGACTTCATGTCTTAAATTGTACTGTGTTACACGGGCGATACAGCTTTGGGGTCTAAAATAGCAAAGCAGAAAATCTGTCATCAAAATGTCTGTGAAATGCTGAAGCTTCCTGGCCCAGTTTGAGGGAAAAAAAAAAAAAAAGAAAGAAAGAAAAAAAAAAAAAAAACTCACTAGCCTAAGACAGCTAAATTAAAATCACTACCTAACAGCAGGTAAGCTTGTTGCCTTCATCCATATTTCCAAAGCCCCTTACTAATGGATAGTAAATTGAAAGTTATATCTCTAGCCCTTTATAAAGAAAGCATCTCGCTAATACTGTAATCATTCTGCAGCCTAACAACAGAGGAAATCATGCCATAACAAATACCCTGTTACTAATGGCAACATTGATTTCTGCAATCAGCCATTAAGTCTAGAAAATGAAAGACAGTTTGAGGCACCTCAAGGCACTGCATTGCCCACTGTTAAAGATGTGGCAGCACACTGTTGAGGGTAATTTTTAAAAAGTTTTTTTTTCCCCTTTTCTTTTTTTTTCCCTTCTCAGTTTCAATAAATATTTCAGTATTAGAGGCAATTCACCACTACACTTATTAAGTAGATGCCAGCTTAGTTGTGTTGTTATTGTCATGCTTCAGTATACCCTTCTTCTAGGACAAAATTAGTATTAAAATAAAGTGTGAGTCTGGTGGCTTATTACAAACCAGTAAAGAATTGTTAAGACACATAAATCTGCACTGCACATTCCAAAGATTCCGATAGCACTTAATGCCGCTGCTTAAACACCCATGAAACACGCTGTCTCCACCTGGAGTCCTAGCCTTGTTTGCAGTTCACTTCAGTGAGACACTCTGAAAGAGTTTAATGAGGAACTCCAGCACCACGGAGGGCTAGGCCACACGGCCTGGAGTGACCACCGCCCAAAACTTGCAAGGGAAGGGTTTTCCAGTGTCACCGCCTGACGGCGGGGATTCTGAGATGGATCTTTGTGCACGAAGGCAGCAAAGTGCCAGGTGTCCTACTGTCAGGAGGGATTACTTCTGGCCTCCTGTGAGGAGGTCCCCTCTCCCTGCAGAGTGTCATCTCACGGTTTTTGGGATTTGGGACCTTTCTGGGGCAGAAAGCAGAGCGCATACTGGCTTTCCTAAGTTTTTGGAGTGACGTGGAGTTAACACTGACAGATTTTCCTCCCTCTCCCAGCCCTGCTGAAATGAAAAGGTCTCAGCAGAATATTCCGACACCAAATGTTCGGCTCTATTAATGACGTGTTTACCGTGTTTTTCTCACCTTCTGGCCAAGTGATAGCCTCATGCTATTCCTATCTCTGTTGTTTCCATATCTCTAAATACTCTGTTGAAAAAAGCCCATTTTGCCTAAAAGAACCAACCGGGCTTGGGACTCAAAGGAGAATTCTACTTGAGTTGTGGTTATCTTCTCACTTTTATTTCCCTCATTGAAGTATCGTACAATTGTGAATACTGATTCTTTCATTTCTGGTTGACTTCTTTGTTTTCTTCATATTCAAATTAGACACTTCCATAATTTTCTGACTAAGTAGGAAAATTGATGGCATACCAATATGCAGCCCAAATCAGCCGAATGCCTGGGCCATTCAGGTTTTCCTGGGATTAGGACCCTTAACCAAATCGGGTTAGTCTTCCCTCTTATTTCAACAAGTCTGACGTGTATAAAGTGTGATTAAAATAAGCATTTAAATAAAAATCTTGACACAATAGGTATTTTATTATTACCTGTTAGAGAGAAACCTGCAAGGTGAAGGGGAGAAAAAAAAAAATCTTTAAGCCCTTAAGTAAAGAAAGAAGTACTTATTAAGGCTTCTATTAAGAAATAACTGCAAAAACACGGTTTTACAAATTTCTCAGACTGCATAACAATGTCTCAAAACTTAATTTGCATCACTTGATTCTTTTTTTGTTGAAAACTGGGTCAGTAGGGCCTGAGAAACTATTTTTTCAGATCTTAACCAATGAATTCTTCTTTATAAATCGCTGCTCTTAACATGATAGTAGTTCTGAATTCATCATAAAAAACCTTTTTACAGAGAGCCTCTTAGAACAGATCTCCAGAAGAAGGCTTACAATGAGTGGCAGAGACGTCCTTTGTTATCAGATGTAATTCTTTGCAAAGGAGGATTGGAACGGAGTGGCTGTTTAAAAATGTCTTGCTCAGACCGAGACGAAGAAGGGGTCAAGTTTGCAATCAAACAGTTATTGCCGAGATGGGCGACTGTCACTGGCTAGGCTAATGTGGGATGCAGCTGTTTGTTATGTGAGCAAAAGAATGTTTGAATCAGTGAACATGTGAAAATGATTCCAGTGAACCAGAAAATGTGTTTGTTCTTTGGCTCTCCAAACTGCTGAGAACCAAGCTTAAGATCAACTGTGAAAACTAGGACCTTTGACAAATTGAGAGGTCATATTTTCTAACAGAAAATGGACAAGACCAGTCATACAGATCACTTCCCCATCTTTCCCCTTTGTTTTATATTTGTTGTTGCTGTTGATCTGACTTACCAATAATTTCACACCATAGTAGATGTCATTTCTTCCTCTGTGTACAATGCAAAGGGAAACTATTTGGAAAGCAGCAGCTTATAAATTTTACTCTTTTATGACATTTAGAAAGTGGGGCAGCTGTTTTGATGCTCCCTCATTTCTGGCTCGCGTGCAAATGCTCCGATGGCATTAATCTCTGCATCTTTCCCTAAAACCTCGTCTAAGACTGTGCTCCAATTCGAGCTTTATACCCTGAGTCAGAAGATGACCAAAGTTCTGTTTCTTTAGATTTTGCTTTGGAAATCATGGTCAGAATAATTAAAACTTAATGTACTAAGAAACGATACTGTTCATTATATCCAACAGGGCAGTTACCTTCTGCATTCCCCATAATTTTGGAGAGGGGCTAATTGAAGTGTTGATGGTGGGAAAGGGGTAATTGAATGTGTTGACCCTCTGTTCGTTAAAGTCGGCTAAGTTACATGATCAACGGAAAGCCAGGAAGAGATGCGAAGATGAAAATATTGTTAACCCCTACTACTTCTGGTATAATATTTTGAGATGGACAAGGATTATTTGATCAGCTGGGCTGGAAGCCTTGCAGGGTCTTCTTTTGTTGCCTGAGCTGCATTCCTGAAATGCTGGGTCTCCATCCTGTGCTGGCCCATTGACCACAGCATCAAAGGCCTTTATCCAGGGCTCCCTTGCATTTACATCGGGTGTATAGTGATATGATAGATTTTCTTTCTTTTCCACCTCTTTTTCTCATGTGGCTCCTCCTCCCTGCCCCCATTCATGATAACCACTGCCTGCTCCACACAAACAAATCCGGGCACCCAAAAGAAGGGAAAAAAAGAAAAAGAAAAAGAAAAAATTTAAGTCTGAGGATTAAGATCTTCTTTTTTTTTTTTGCTTGTGCATTCCAATTGTTCTTAAAATATTTGGCAATGTCAATTAGTAACTGAGCAGAGTTAGCTGATGAACACAATTTTCCAGTAGACTGAGCACCCTATTGTTGCCGAGCGAACAGCAGATTTCTGAGGTCATTATCATTCGCTGGTTGCTTGGCCCAGCTGCTTCCTGCTGCAAAAGCCAAACTTTATACTGGAGCTTGGGGATGGCATGCAGCAACAGGGGGCTGGGAGGGGGAGAGGGGAGCTGGCTGCAGAGCCGAAGACAGTCATTATCAGCAGAGGAAACAGAAAGTAAAAGTTTCCAGGCAATTCCAGGAAAACTGCCCTATCAGGCTTCTCCCTCCCGTTCCTCTCCCAGCACCTTCCACCTCCAGGCAGGGAATTAAAAGGACCAGGGGACGCCCCCTGGGCATTGTGGCCACTAATCTCTTTGCTGAGCAGAACTTTGGAAAACAATAATCCCATTTAAAATTTGCTTAAAAATCGTTAACCCAATCTAAGGCATGTGAGTGATTTCCTCATTGATAGACTCCTTCATTTTTATTAAAAACAGAAGAAAGAAAAATTATTTTTTAAAAGATGAAATTAAAAACTTGAAATTAGTAAACTTGGGGATGACAAACAGGGAACATTATTTCATTTTCCAGGGGGACCTTTTGAGCGGATACTAGTCTGAAATTCCTTGTAAATCAAATTTAGCATGGAAGGTTCCTCCTGCCCACTCTGGCTTCCCCTTTTTCCTTCCCCCTCTCTCTCCCTCCCCCACCCTTTAATTTGGGAGCTGGTTCAGTGAGATGAAAAGCTGCACTTTTTTAAAGCTCAGCTGTTAAAACTGAGCGCCATATGCAGCCTCTCCGTCCCGATGTGGAAGTGTGTGCAGGCGGCTGCCGTGTTTGTGGAGATTTACGGAGGCTCGGCTGTGTGTGCCGAAGCCCTGCCTGGGCAGATGCTGGCGGGCCCTGCCTCCCGGGAGCTAGCCCCGCCTGGGCTAATAGGCTGGCCAGATTCGGGCTGGCTCCTGGGGCGTGTCCAGTGGGGCAGAGGTCAGGGGTCCAGGTGGGTTCCCTCTGGTCTCCCACCTTTCCGCTGGATCTGGGGGCGGTCCGCCCACCGGGCAGGGTGCTGGAGCTGGGGAACAGTAGCCCTCAGATGCTGATTCACCTCACCGTCCTCCTGTGTGGGGGTCGGACGCCTGACAGCAGCTCCTTTTTATAAACTTCCCATCACTCCGTGCCCTTTGATTGTCTTGTGCCTGGGAACACTCAGTGCCACTCTGGGGCCTTGGCTGTCTCTCTCACCCCTTTGCGCGGAGCTGTAAATCCCACTTCCACGGGGCTGCCCGATGGTGCTGTCACTTAGCATTTCAGAAAGAGAGAAATCGCTCTGGCTCTGAAAGTCCTCAGATTGGGAGTGTGATATAAAAGATGTGTGACACGAGATCCCAGAAGCGAAGCCTCTTTCCTCTACGTTCCTGGGGATTCCCAGATTACCAGGACACCGTCTTCTGTCCGAGGGATTGATTCCTGCCTCAGGGTCACTGGAGCCCTGCCTTTGTTTAGCCCCACTCTGCCCACCTTCATGTCCCTCCTGTGCTCCTACGGCTGCTGCGCTCCTGCCCGGAGAGCTCAGGGAGCCCGAGGTGCCCACGGTGTGCTCCTTCTGTACTCATGTTAACACAAGGAGCAAACGTTCATTTAAATCTAAATTTAATGGTAATAAGAAAAACACGGATTAGCTAAGGACAGGTTACAATGAGGCAAAGAATTAAAGTCAACTTTCAAAATGGACATGAAGCATTAGCTGCGTGATTGCCGTTAACTAGAATGGGAGGTTCGGGCTCAGGTCCTGGCCACCACCTCGGGTGTGTTGGGGCTGGAATTAGCAGTTTGCTTTGCAAATGGCCACAGTGTGGCCTCTGCTTGTTGGTCAAAAGCAGGTGTCATGAGCTACCTTTCATCCACCCACTCTCTTGCTATGCCATCAGGTACCTGGCAACGTAGGCCCAATGTGTCAGTACCGCCAGCGGCCGCTGCTGCAGAGCAGGGACAGCCTCTGTTTGCAGGGCAGCTTGGGTTCACCAGACCCCTTCTCCATCAGGCTGCTTGTGCCTTCGAATCCCTTCGTTGACATGGAGCTCTGTGCCCCCTTATAAGAAGCACACTCCTGAGAGGGTAAAGCGGGAAAGTCTTCCTTGCTTAAGGAGGTTCTAGTAGGTGGCCCTGATGTCTCAGGGGTGGAAACAGGTACAAGCTTCAACAAGCCTCCTATTTTACTGGCTTTCAAGATTCCCCTGGATTCTAGGGGGAGACCGCTGGGATACTTGGGGATGTTGAGATGGAGAGCAGAGGGAGACCTGGGACAGATCCGTGTTGGAAGCACTTTGCAGCGTTCTGAGCCTGTGAGGTTGGAAGAGGAGTGAGCCCTAACTCCCATAACTGTCGAGCTGTTTTGGAGCGTTGATGGTAGGGGTGGAGAAACACCTGCAGAGATCAGGAGACTGGATTTGTGCAAACGTCCCAAATTCGTGGTGATTGGACTGGAACCTTTGCCATCTGTGACCCTTGGGCCTGCTTGCTGCCCTTCTGGGTTCCTCACCTCCCTCTCCTCTGTTGGCATGTGACAGCGCCTCCCCCGCCTGTGTGGACCGGGCTGGCGTGTTGAGGAGGAACGAGGGGGTGCAGTGAGGCTCGCAAATGCTTGAGGAAAGGGGGCTCCCCAGCAGGGTGTGAGGCAGGTGGTGGGGGGGGACTCTCTGTTCTCTCCAGGAAGCAAGCGTCACAGCAGCTGAGAGGAGCCTTGGGTCCCCCATGCCTTTTCCTGGCAGGACGGGGCGACGGCAACATTTACTTAAGCTGTGGAGTTTGGCACTGCTGCCACCAGGCGCCATCTGGAAAGCCCTTCTCAGGAAGCCGTGGGCCCTCCCTAAAGAGCTCAGGGGAGCAGGTCTTGGGCAAAGTTTTGGGCCTTTTTTCTTGGGCAGAACCTGAGCGGCAAGGCACCTGAGCAGGGCTCGGGGGTCCCCTGGGAGCTGTGTAGCTAAAGCAGGTCCTCCTCTGTGTGGGCGTGGCTTTTCTCTCTGCTGGGCTTCTCCACTTAATTCTGAGCCAGATCTGGTGTAGCTTTTCTTTGTCAGGAGAGCACTCAATTTCCTGGGGCTGTATTTCCATTTATTTATTTTGTATTGCATTTTACTTACTGTTTTCACCTAAGTCCTGGTATGCTGTGGGTGCAAAGGTGTGGAGCCAGCCAAGACTGTCCTGGTTAGTTACCGAGACAACCCTGTAATAATGGGGCTTGTTAACATAATGTAAGAAGTGAATATTGTGCCTCTAATATGTGCTGGGAGGCAGGAGGGAGAACTGGGTGGCTTGGCTGGTGACAAACAGGGCCGAGCTAAGCACAGAGATTTGCCACCATCCTCTCCCTGATCCACATCTTCAAAAAAGGCTGCGGAACTCCAAAACAGTGCATGCCTGAACACTCCCTACGGCTACCTGATGGGTGGGCCAAGGCACTAAGGGAGCTGTGCTGTGCTCAGGGGCAGCGGTGGGTGGAATTCACGTGCCCGGGCCTGTTTTCTTTTCCCACCAAGGGAAAGTTGTCCAGGGCCTGGCTTCTTGGGGGACCCACCTCTTTGTTGCTGTGAGCCTTGGGGTTTTGTGTGACATGTGGCATGTGTCTGAGAGACGTGGGAGACACAGCACAAGCTGACTCCTTGGCTGGTCCGGCCCTCCTCTTGGGGGTGCCCAGCCAGGTGCTGGCAGGAGGAAGTGGGTAGTGGGTGGGCTTGGCTTTCTATGCCTCGTCACTTGCTTTCAAAGGGTGGGGTCCTGTTTCAGCTTTTTCTGGAAGCAGGGCACACCTTGGGGAGACTGTGATGTTTTACTCTGGGCCTTGGGTGCAGAGGATGCCACAGAGGATCCGTTCTCTCCCCTGGGAGGTGCCTGGCTGGGCTGGGACTTAGGCGGACACCAGTTCCTTTCCTCTGGTTTGACCTCAGTTCCAAAGCCTTTTGATGTACGACGAAACAGGTCCCCTCCGTGGCGCTCTCGTCTCTTCATTACAGTAATGTCCCGAAACTCTTAACTCAGTGGCTGTCATCGTGGTTTCTGGACACCCTCGGTTGTCTTCAATCATCTTGAGAGGTATTTTGGAAAATTTCCAACTTCCTTATGTTTAGTTCAATGTAAAATGTGTGCAGTGGTTGTTTCCTTGAAGACCGAGACAGATACATGTTTCTCTTTATTGCTAAATATATTCTGTTAAATTTGTTGCTAAAATAGGTGTTTTAGGGTTGTTGGTTTTTTTTAAGTAATTTGCCTTGAAAAATTGTAGTGATCCTTCAGCAAAGTTGCTGTGTGACATAAAATAATCCCTGTGTGGGGGGAGCCTTGGCAGCTGGGGCCTGACCACCTCTGAAATGTCCTGTATGAGTGACCTTCAAACCCTTGCCACTTGGTCTCCTCCTAGAGAGACATTTACTGACTTCTTTGTTGCTATTTTTGTTGTTTAATGACATTATTGTTATTTTTCTCCTACATTAATTCTTGTTCATCTTGGACATTGAGAAAATACAGATAAGTACAAATAAAAATAATTTTTAAATATATGTGCCCTTACCACTCAGAGATAACCACTGCAGACATTTTAGTCCATTCCTTCCCAGTCCTTTTTGTGCACTTGAAGATGTATTTCACAAAAAAGGACCATACTGCATGCACAGTCTTCTATATGATATAGTTTTTACTTAAATATATGTCACATATTTTTTTCCATTGAATATTCAACACAAGGATCAACAAACCTTTTCTGTACAGCACCAGATAATAAATAATTTAGGTGTTGCAGGACATGTGGGCTCTTTTGTAACTACTCGATTCTGCCATAAATGAAAGGGCTTGATGGTTTCCAATAAAACTTTATTTACAAAAACAGGTGACAGAAGGATTTGTCCCATGGGCTATCCTTTGCACACTCCTGTTCTTTAGTAATAGCTGTCCTTTTATAAAAGCTTCATACATGTAGTATGTTCCTTGAGGAAATAGTAGAAATATGGAGAAGCAAAGGGAAAAATCTGCCTCTAGTGATCTACTGAGCATAGTAGAAAACTTGTTTCCATTTTTGCATTTCTGCACCTAAGTCTTTCTGATCATCTGTACAATTATTTCCCTAAGTGGTACTCCTCGACATGGAATCTCAGGTCACAGGCTGGCAACACTGAAGCTGCAGATGTGTATTACCCAGGAGGGTGCTGTGTCTTGAGGCCATTTCTTCCAGTGCTGGAGATTTTACTGAGAAAGTTCCTCGTAAGGTTATATTGAAATCTGTCTCCCTCAAGGTAGTTCCCTGTCACCAAGCAACTCTGTGACTCATTTGTTCATTCATAAATTCATTCATTTGTTCATTCATTAATTCATTTTTTCATTCAAGGACAAAATGCTTATTAAGTAGGTTCTGAACACCGAGCAATGTGCTAGATGCTGGAGATTCAAGGATGATAGGGATAGGTCGCAGTGCCCAGAGGCCCAGAGCCTGGGAGCCGGGACAAGTCCTTCACAAGAGGGGTAGATGCACGGGAGAGCCGCCCCAGGGCTGGAGGAGACGCACTTGCCTTGGCGTCCACATTTGTTCCCAAGGGACCTGAAAGGGTGACGGAACCTCCTCAGTCACCTCAGTAGCTCCTGTGGCAGGTAACTCTTTCCCATTGTAGAATCTGGCCAATTCGGTGACTTCTGGGGGAAGCACCCCCAGCTCAGCCACTGCGGCTGGCTGTCCTCTCTCTCCCTGGCTGTGAACTGGAGTTGAACTCACTTTCTTGCTGCAGAAGAGGCCCTGGGGAGAGTCCAACTGGTGCTTTTGAGGACGACCCCTCAGGCCAAGAAGGGGGCCAGATGGGAGATTGTCGGGGCTTGCAGCTTTGTGGCATGTATGTCCTGGCAGCTGGTCACCCCACACCAGGGGCCAGCCCTGAGGGGGGCAGCAGGAAGAGGCAGGGTGGAGCTCTACACCAGGGAGTGAGGGGCAGGCCCCCAGCTCCAGCTCGCCTGCCCTGACCACCCTGTCATTGTCGCCAGTGGTTCATGGGCAGGGGGAGGGCACGAGTCAGGTGTCAGGTGGAGTGTGGACTCCTGTTGGGACCCTGCAGGTAGAGCCTGTGAGAGCTTGTCAGATGTACACTGGGAAAGAGGCTCTCTGCATTTTACCCAAACTAACCTGACTTCAGAACTGTCCATACCTGTCCCACAGAGGATCAGGTGAGTCATCGGGGGTCAGGGGGGTGGGCGGGCTGTACCCACCTCGTATGTCAAAATGTCCAGCATCAGTAGAGGATGGTGGGCACTGCAGACAGTGCCAGTTTTCTTTTTGGATGGTGGGTCATGAACTAAATACAGACCCACTATGAGAATGAGTGGAAACAATTTCTTCTGGTACATATCAGACCTCAATTGTCCTTTATTTTCTGTGAATGAAAACGTCATAATCATAAGCCTGGCTATTAACCCAGAGACAAGTGCATTTTCTAATGTTTAAGAAACGGCTCCGGGCAGAGCACATACTTCAGCCAGAACTTGACCTTCACACACAGTCAGGCTTTACCCACCCTGCTGGGCTATTTGGGCAGCTCACTCCCCTCCCCGGGGCCTGGGGAGTGGGGGTGGGGAAGTCTAGAAGACTCTTAGACCCCTTTCATCTTGCTTTTCCCCTCCTCTCCTCTCCCTTCCCAAATGTTTCCACGGCCTGAGGGTAACTTTCAAGGGTCTCATCCACTGAGCAGAGAACTAGGGTTTGTAGATGCTAAGGATTTGGGGATTTCTTGGCGATCTGTGTTTGAGCCTCGAGCAGGCAGTGAGGTCGTGTTATCTCTGAGGGGCCCGGTGTGCCCGGTGGGGCTGGGAAGACCCTCTTTTAGCTCCTTTCCCACCGGGCACCTTCCCACCGGCTCTCCCTGTCTGGGGCCTGCATGCCCTGGAGACAGGGTCCTGCCCCCGGAGGGGCACTGCCAGGGCCCCACCCTCAGTGCTGCTCAAGGCTTGCTCCTCCCCTCCTGGGGGCTGACTTGGCAGGGCTGCAGGAAGTGGAGAGCGTCGCGGTCACGGTGGAGGGCTCCAGTGCTGGCCCTCAGGAGCTGTGAGACCCAGCAAGGGCTCCTTAGCCTCTCCGTGCTTCCGTGTCCTAGAGCCTGCGGCCCGCCGGAGGAGAGGCTGTCAACAGCCGCGTAAACTGTATTGAGTTCCAAAGCTAGGAAGTGGTGGAGCTGAGATTCTAGCCACGTCTGTCTGACCTCTTGCCTTTTAGTTCCACTGTTGGGTCGTGCTGGGGATGGGGTGAATGCAGCCAAAAGCAGAAGCCCTGCTCGCCAGCCCCATGTCCCGCTCCACGCTGGCCAAGATCAGCCCTGTTAGGACAGGCTCTGGGAAGCTCAGACAAGTACTCCTTCCCTCTCTGTGTGTCTCGGGGGAGGTTGTCCTCGCATCTTTTCCAGAAGAGAAGCAAGGAAGGGGGTGGCCCCGCGCTTGCTCAGCTCTGCTGAGGATCGACTGGGACCCGGCCCAAGCTGCACACTTAGGCTTAAAGTGACTCCCCAAAGCTGCGGTTTCAGGGATCCCCTAACCTCTACTCAAGGTCACATGTGTAGCAAGTCACAAGTGTCTGGCGGCCGTGTCCCCAGGGTGACAGAGAGGATGGGGCCCCAGGAGCAGGGCCTGGTGACAGAGGACCCAGCTCTCTTCCTGTGCAGCTTGCCCGAGTCTCAGTTCCCCTTGCCTCCCAGCTCTACCACGCTCTGCCAGTCCTGTTTCTGTCTCCGTGCTCTCCTGCACAGGCCAGTGCTGGAAGGTGGCCTGGGTGTGGGTGGTGGGCCAGAGGACAGGACAGGAGGCGGAGGCACAGGGCTGGCGCCAGCTCGCAGCCCTCCCCAGCCACCGACTCTTTCCAGAGAGGAGCGGGGAAGCCCCCACGGGCAGATGAAGAGAAAGGGAAGAGGCTCCCCTGCTCCTCCTTCCTGGTCAGCACCGGCCTCCGAGGTGTAAATTAGGAGGCAGAGTTATCATCTGGGAAGGCTTCCAGAGGAGGGGCTGCCGGGTTCTCTGCTGTCGCTCCTGGTGGCACTAAGAACTGAAGCAAGCGGCCGCTTCGCACTGGCCGCGCCAAGCAGAATGCTCCGGGCCGTCACTGTGCCCTGGACCCACCTAGGGTGGTCCCAGGGAAGGGCCCGGGATCCGCTCGGGGGCTGAGTCTGCTGTCGTGGGTGTAGGGGGTTTAGCAGGTTCAAACTGACCCTAGCTTCCGGGAATAGAGCATTCAACACGCAGTTGTGACTGTGTGTGTGTATGTCGGGAGGCTAGTGTGTGTCTGAACGTTTGTTGTCTGTGTTGGGATATGACTTGGTGTGCGAGTGGTCGCGCTGTCTTGGGCTGGTGTTGCTGTGCGGATATCTGTAAGGCGCTTTAATTTTTTGGATGCAGTTGCCGAGGGTGGATGTATTACCGTGTGGTGCTGTGTGTGTGGGGGGTGGATGTGTGTTGGGCCGTGGGTGTACTGGGATGGGAGTGGACATGCATGCACCGGGTACGTGTATTGGTGTGTACGGGTGAGGGTGAGTTGGGATACGAAGCTCGGTACGTGTGTGTGGGCATTGCGGTGTGGTTAGGGTGTGGGATCGGGGTTTGCAGATATGTTGGTGTGGCTGTGTGGTTTGGGGGAGTGCATATTTGTGTGTTGACACGTGCTAGTAGGGGTGTGTGTGTTGAGATGTATGTAACGGTGTGCGGGGTGTGTGTTGATACAGGTGTCAGGTGTGCGGTGTGTGGTCGTGTGTGTTGGTGCATTGATGCATGTGTTAGTGAAGATGCGTGTGCTGGGATGTGTGTATCTGTGTGTGTCTGCCTGTGTTGGTATGGGTGTTGAGGTGTGTGTTGTGTGGCTAAGGATGTGTGTGGTGGGTGGCACGATGGCCTCCTGTTACGTAGGGAGGCTGACCTCCTTGAAGCATCGTGACCTTTTAGCCTTCCCTGCGGGAAGAGAAGCTGGTCCTGAGCCCAGCCCTGCCCCTTAGAGCATTGCTAATGGAGTCTCCCCTGCCTGTTGCCGCCTCAGCCTCGGGCGGAAGCTCTGGCTCCTGGGTTATGAGTTGGCACATGCAGCGGGGGCCGTCTTCCAGCATCTCACAGCCAAGCCCTCTGAGGCCTCGTGCTCCTCCTGGAAGAAGCTGGGGCTTGAGGGTTGGGGTCCCCATCCAGGGAACCTCTGTTCTGGGTTCAGCCAGCATGTGTGTGGAGTGGGCCTGAGAGCTCCGAGAGGACAGGGGCTGTGCTGTCCTCAGGTGTGTTCCCATCGTGGTCCCTGGCGCTGGGCACGGGATGCAGCAGGTGTTCGGGGGATGCTCGTTGCCTCTTACGGAATAAAATGAAATGTGCTCTCCTGGGACAAAGGGCGCTTGCCCAGGAGCCAGCCAGGCCTCGGGCCTGCCCACCACTCCCCCTCGAGGTGCCAAAGAACCTGAAATCACAGTGCAGAGCCTGCACCACAGACCTGCAGTGAGTCCCTGTGAGCTGGCCAGGCGTCCCTCTGCCAGAAGCGGGAGTACCCAAGGGCATGAGGGAGCCTGGGGGTCAGAGACGGGCCCAGGGCGGGTGAGTGCCCCTCTGGGGGCAAGTCCTCTCGGGGATGGGCTCAGTCTGCCATCAGCACCTGGGGACCCCCTCTCCGGGACAGTGGCAACCTGGGCTCCAAGTGCAGCTCCTCCTCCCTGGATGACCATCCTCCACGAGGCTCAAAGCAGTGTCTCTCCTTCCCCCAACTCCTTGGAGCTCATGGACACAGTGACAGCCTCACGGACTGTGAGCCTGCTGGGGGCCAGGGCAGTGGGGTAGAGCTGTTGCCGAGGGCACTGCATCCTCCGTCTGCAGACTGTTTAAAGGCTTCAGCTGTGTTACCAGCAGCTTGAAAAGTGATCTTGCAGCCACTTTGGGGTTTAGTTAGCCATGTTCTATGGCCATCGTGGATGATCTAGGGTGCAGGCCTGGGAGTTGGAGGTAAGCCTTACTGAGCCCACCACAGGTGGGGGTCTTCAGAATGGTGCCCCAGACAAGCAGCAGGCATTGAGGGGTGTCAGTCTGGTCAAAGGCTGGGGACCAGAAGGACACTGGGCCCTTGAGGAGCTTAGGATCCATTTGGAAGGGGACTCTTCCGTTTCCTGAAACTTAAAGTAATCTACCAGCTGTTTTATAAAGTCAGAAAGAAAAAGTGTCAGAGAACAGCATGTATGGGTCAGGGCAGCTATGGATTTGGTGAAACTTTTCCTGGAAATCGCGTGGAGCAGAGACCATGTGTCAGCTCTGCCCGGCTTCTGCTGGAAATCTGTGAAGCCAGTGCTTTGGGGTCAAATGACCTTTTTTGGTTAGTGGCGGAAGAAATGCTTCCACCTCTGAGATACGAGCCCCGTGAAGAACGATGCGAAGATCCTGGAGACTCTGATGGAGGAAGCCAGGAGTGGTGGAGGAGTGGACGCCCACGAGGTAGAGGGCAGATGCCTCAGGGTGGGCTCCTTCCCAGGGAGCGCAGGGCCCGTGGAGGCTCGACAGCCACCGTTGATGGCTGTGCTCCTCAGGGCATTGGAGGGAACATACCTGAACCCCCGAAGGGCAAGCAGTGTGGGGACGGAGCTGCCTGGGAAAGGAGGGACTGTCAGGGCGGCCGGGTGAGCAGGGACGGTGGCCCAGGGGTGGAGCGGCCCATTGAACGATCAGCCTGCATCCCTTCCCTGCTCAGAACACTGCGGTGACTTTCCATTGTGTGGGGAATAAAATCTGTGGTATCAAGGCCTGGAATTGTACACCCCCTCCCTCCTCTCTGACCACCCCCTTGGTGGCCTCTGTGTTGTCTGTCGTTTCTGGGGTGAGCTCTGGACACAGACTCTCACAGGCTGGTTCCATCCCATCATGCAGACCTCTCCCCTCCAGTGGCCTTTCCGTGAGCCCCCACTATGAACGATCACTTCCCAGCCCCTCGCTGGAAGCATTATCCTGTATTGTCATCTTCAAGGCCTTTGGGAAGCGTCGTGTTCTCTGTGTGCTGATCTACCCGTGACTCGTGTGCACAGCACTGCCCACAGTAGTGCCCGCCACACGGTGGAGGCTCAGTAAACATTTTTTAAAAGACATGGCGGTAAAAGGCACATAACACAAAATGCACCATCTTAACCATTTATAAGTGTGTGGTTCAGTGGCATTAAGTGTATTCACATTGTGTGTAACCGTCACCACCGTCCATCCACAGAACTCTTTTCATTTGGCAGAACTGAAGCTCTGTACCTGTTCATCAGTGGCCCCCATTCCCTGCCCAGAGCCTGGCAGCAGCCTTTCTACTCTCTGTCTCTATGCATATGATACTCTGGGTACCTCATGTAAGTGGAATCATACGGTGTGTGTCCTCCTGTGACTGGCTTAGTCCCTTAGTGTGATGTCCTCCAGGTTCATCTGTGCTGTAGCAGGTGCAGGATTTCCTCCCTTTTTAAGGCTGAATAATATTCCATTGTATGGATGGACCACATTTTGTTTATCCACTCATCTGTCGCTGGACACTGCCTTCATTTCAAGAAATACTTTCGCATAAGTGAATGAAGGCAGGGTGTGGTCTGGCCTCCGCTGTCCCCTGCCTGAGGGAAGGGGTTGTGACTTTGGATTCGTTGAGTTAATTCACAGTATCCCGAGCTACAGGCTCCCCAGAAGCCAGGGGCCGCTTTCCTCAGCAGAGCACGTGTTGGGGTCTGAGCATTTTGGAATTCGGCATGGGTCAGACCTTGGCCCTCTGGGAGGGCTGCCGTGTGCCCTGAGGGGCCACACATCCTTCCACAGGGACGAGCCCAGTGTCTGCCGTCGGGCAGGACGGGTGGCGGGGGAGCTGTGGTCCCTGGAGCTGATGCTGGAAGAGGAGTGGACACACATGGCAGCAGCTCTGTGGCAAAGGCTTAACTGCCCCCAACCAGGAATGCTGCATGGTTTTGCTGGAAGCCGAAATTCTAGAAGACAGCCAGTGTTGTCCAGTACGTTTTTTTTTCTTGAATTTAATTTAATTTTTTTATACAGCAGGTTCTTATTAGTTATCTATTTTATACATATTAGTGTACATATGTCAATCCCAATCTCCCAATTCATCCCACCACCACTAACCCCCTCCCCCCCAGCTTTCCCCACTTGGTGTCCATATGTTTGTTCCAGTACTTTTTATTGGAAGTTCAACATTCTCCTCGAAGCTCGTCCCGTGCCTCTTTGGAGTAGAATCCCTATCTTACCCGCTTAACACAGCCTGGGTTGATGCTGACTTCAGGGCAAAGATGAGGACTGGGGGATCCAGGTTGGGGTGGGGAAGTGCAGTGACTGACTTCCGGTCTGAGGGAAGCGGCTGGACCCGTGCTGGGGGAGGGCCTCAGCTCAGCGAGCCGGCTGCAGGCAGACTCGGCCAGCTCAGCGGGAGCCTCGGAGCTGCTGCGGGGGACCCCGTGTACCGTGGGCCACCTGGCCTGTGCAGGGTGCTGCAGGGCACGCATCCCCTTCCCCGCTCAGCGAGTCCTAAGCTGGGGTGAGGTGTCCACCCTGAGCCAGGAGCACAGACGGCAGGACACGGCTTGTCTCAGAGTCGGCTTGTGTGGTGTGGACCCAATAGGGTCTGTGAGGGCTGCCAGCCTCTTGGCCTTCTTGCTGGAGGGAGTGGGAGTGGGAAGAGAACAGCAAGACGTGGGATGGAGAAGATGGTCTTGGAAGGGAAGCTGGGGTGCTGGAGAGAGGAAGGACTCTGTGGACAGGCGAGGAGTAGAGCAGGGTCCTGGGGGTCCTGGCCCCGGTGCTGACCTGCACCCTGGCAGGACAGACGCCTAATGCTGAGATCTACAGGGGAGGAGGCGAGGACGCCTTGGCTTGGGGTGAAGGTTCGAGGGGATTCAGGCAGAATTTCACTTATTCAGCTCTCAGCTGAGGACGTTGAGAGGCCAGGTGAGTGTCCTTACACCTGCCCCATAACGGTGAGGTCTCTCCAGGCTTCCTGGGGTTTTGTCCCTCCGCTGGTGCCTGGGAGGCCCAGATACCCGTGACTCAGGGCTGTGGGTGCGCTGCTGTGGACCCGCTTCTGCAGCGGGTGTTACCTTCTGTCCCAGTCTGCTCAGGCTGCCGTCACAGCTTTCCATAGACTGGTACATACGCAACAGAAATTTCTCTCTCACAGTTCTGGAGGCTGGAAGTCCAAGGTCAGGTGCCGACAGATTCAGTGTTGGATGTGGACCCACTTCCCATGGTGGAAGGTGAGGGGCTCTCTGGAGTCTAACAGGGGACCTAATCCATTCATGAGGCTCCATCCCCACGACCTAAGCGCCTCCCAAGACTCTCACATTAGGGGTTAGGATTTCAATATATGAATTTTAGGGGGAGAAAATATCCAGTCTGTAGTACTTCCTCACTGATCCCCCTGCCCCCAAAGCAGTGTTATCATTCAAGCCAGTTCTCTAAACAGAAACATAATAGAAAAGAAAATGACAGGAAACTCCAGCGTGCTGTGAGCCTGCCCAGTGGTTCCCAGGTGAAATGTCCTCACGGGAACATGACAAGCCAATCCACCTAGACCCTCCTCCGCTTGCTGGGTAACCACAGCCCTTGGTGGATGGAGGCAGGTCTCAAAGGGGAATGAAAAGCAGCCAGGGACAGGGGTACCCATCCCACACCTGGCACCCTGCTCCTCCAGGGGTGCCCAGCCCAGCTCACAGTTCCCACGGCCCCCACGTGGGGGTAGGAGAGGGTGCCTCGGGGCTGAACAAGGATGCCAGAGACAGACAGTGGCTGCTTTGGAATCTCAGTGCAGGTTACAAATGGGATTGAGCAAGTTCTGCTTTTCTCAGAACTGCCTCACATCTTCCCCACGTGTTCTTGACTGCTAGACACACAGTATTTAGCTGATGGGAACAGCACCCAGTGGTCCCCAGGGGGAGAAATGTAATTTTTAAAAAGTATTATATTAGTTAAAGTCATTTGTAAAGTGTGCTGCCGTTTCGAGGTGGCCCCATGACCTTGTCCTGAGTGAGCAGTGGATGAGGGGGTCCGAGGGGGAGAGGGGCTGTCTTCTGCCTGTCCGCCAGCCTCCCTCCTGCTGGCCCATTGGAAATACTTCAACTGCACTCTCTTTTTTGGGGGCGGGGGGTGGGTAGTAAACTTTGTATTTCAGAATAGTGTTAAATTTATAGAAGAGTTGCAAGGATAACCCGGAGGGTAGGGTTCCCCGTACTCCGCACTGGCTTCCCCCATTGTCAACGTTATTAGGGTCCCTTTTGTCCCAAGGAATGAACCAATATCGATCCATTACCATTAGCTGAAGTCCATACTTTATTCAGATTTCCTTAGTTTTTACCTAATGTTTTTATTTTGTGCCCGGATCCCACCCAAGATTCCATGTTACATTTAGGTTTTTTAATAAACTTTGTTTTTTGGAGCAGTTTTAGGTTCATAGCAAAATTGAGTGGAAAATACAGTGTTCCCACATACTTCGTGTCCCCCACAACTTCCCCCGCTGTTGGCACGAGTTTTCATGTCCCCTTAGGCTCCTTTTATTGGCTGTGATAGTTTCTCAAATTTTCCTTGATTTTGTGGCTGTGACGGTTTTGAGGAGTACTGATGAGGTATTTATAGACTGTCCTTCAACTTGGGTTTGTCTGATGTTTCCCTCAGGGTTAGACTGGAGTTTGGGGCTCTTGGAAGACCCCAGGGGTAAAGTGACCCTCTCATAACAGTATATCAAGGGCGCATGCTGTCAACCTGACTTATCACTTTTGATGTTGACCTTGGTCACCTGGCTGAGGTCTTGTCTGGCAGCTTTGGCCACTGTAAAGCCACGCCCCTTTTAAAGTAGGCAGGACCAGCTACATAATCTGCAGGGCTCAGTGCAAAATGAAAAGGTGGAGCCCATTGTTTAGAATTACTAAGAATTTCAAGATGATGATTGCAGAACATTAAATCAAGTCAGAGTCCTTCTAGGCGCAAAGCCATGTGTGACTGCGCTGGTCCCATGAAGCCAGCCCTGTTTATAGGACTGTGGGCACACGGAGAGGAGCCTTGCACGGGTGGTCACTTATCCCCGAGCAGTTGAAGGGGGAGGATGGCTGGAGAGGGTCAGAAGCACCCTGGGTGGTGTGGGTATCACCGGGTGGACAGAGCATGTCAGCACATTACAGGTGTCTGCAGGGTTTCTACTGAGCCACCTGTGGGGGAACCTGAAAAAGTCCACCTGAGCCCCCTGCAAGCTCTGTCTGGACAGAGAGAGGGTGGTCAGGGGTATGCGTGAGACAGCAGTTAGCAGCAAACAGAGCAGCTCCATAATATTTTTTAAATGTGCTGCTTTTATTTTATTTTTTTTCAATTTTCTCCTTTTTCTCAGTGCCCAGAGCAGCACTTTCTCCCTAGAAGACCTTAGAATATTTTATTTACAAAATGCAAAATGATCCTGTCTCTGCTGGGCAAACTGGGGATCCCCGTTGGAGGGGTGCACCTGGTGACGGCTGCGCCTCTCCAGGCTGCTCTCTCATTTGGAGAGGCGAGCATTTCGCGTCTCAGGTGCATACCTGTGCAAGCGCAGACCCCTTGCTGCAGCATCAGTGCAGTGATGAGTGTACAGCTGCCAACCGGCTTCTCCTTGCTGTTACTCACCCAGCTGTTTAGAGAAGGAGAGAGCATTTCTAACCAGCCATATGGCATGGAGTTTTATTTGCCGTGGTAAGTTAAAAAGTACATTATTGGTCAGCATCTTGCATGCAAATTTTGACATTGCATTCCAGGAGTACCTGCAGAAGAGAGTGGTGGCGAGTCGGATCTGTGTAATTACATTGCTGTGCAGGCTTGTAACGTTGCCATCTCTAACTACACCCGGTATCTCATCGCGACGACTGCCCGGGGATATTGCTGCACGACTCCTGTAGCCGGAGAAAGATTATGTAAACGTGGTGTGCAATCTCGAAAGTGAGTAATGAAGTTGAGTACTTGTTGCAAAAATTAATAAATGGCTGGTTTACACGTGATGGAGGAGTCTCCGTGTGAGAACTGAATCGCGGCGTAGTGATGGATAAATGCACCTCCAGGCACCGGTGACTTGAAGAAATTCATCCTTTTTTCTATCAGGATGATCAAATGGACAATTCTAGTCTATGCCCTTAACTTTCTACTAGACCAGCATGAAATCATCACAAATAGATCTTTCTGCTCCTCTTTGCCTGTCAGACTCTTCACCCTTGCCTCGGAGGAGAGTGTGGCAGTGATGTGGGGCTGTTTGCAGTTTCTGGAATGGCCGTGTGGTCCCAGGGCCTTGCCTTTGTAGATGCTCTTCCTGCACTCCTATCTGTCAAGTGCCTACGACGTGTCCCGAAGTCATTGTCCGGCTAGGAAGTATGTTTTGAGCCTTGGTTCAGGTGCCACTTTCTCTGAGGAGCCTTTCTATCCACCCCTGTCTGCAGTGCTTCCCGCCCCAGAAAATTAACCCGTGGCTGCTGGTGCCCATACTTCCTTGATGATGCCTAGGTTTCTGTTACCGTCTGTCTCTACTTAGGAAAGGGATCCATGGAGTCAGACAGACTGGGGTCCAAATCTCAGTTCCACCAAGTACCAGCTCACGTGACCATGAGCACGGAACCTCTGAACCTCAAGTGTCCCATCTGTAAAATGGGAAACGCTCATTTCTAGTTTGTAAGGTTGTTAGAATCAGGTATTAGATCATGTATCTGGCACATAGAAGATGCTCATTAAATATGTGTTAAAAGATGGATGGAGGAAGTGGGACTTCTGCATAGTCCATCAATTCTTAGAGCGGAGAGGAGGCATGTGGGAAAGAAGGCACAGCAGGGAACACAGTGAAGTGTGTGAGCAGCAGGGTGTGTCGAGGACCACCACCCCCTCTGGCTGGGAGAGTGGTGGGGACCAGAAGGAAGTGACTCTGGAAAGGGAAATAGGGCCCAATTGTGGAGGGCCTTGGATGCCAGACGATGACTTTACCCTGCAGGCACTGGGAGTCGTGGGCTGTGTGTGTGTGAAATAGCTAAGGAGGTTTGCCGTGTGGCTATGCCGGGAGCAGTATGCGGGGTTCCGTCCTCACAGTCCTCCCTCCCTCTGGTATCCACCCTTCCCCCTGCCCACACACCCCAGCAGACGTTTCTAGAGCTCCTGGGTCCCGGGCAGTGGCTTGGCCCGGTCCTGGGTGAACTTCTCTTTGCCCCTTCCTCCCCCTCCATCAGTCAGTCCTTCAAAGCGCCGATGTATTGCCAGGAGAGGATATTACACGAAGCCCCTGAAGTGGTGCATTAAAGCAGTTTGGATTTTCTCTTACTGCTAACATTGATTACTATTAATTAAGGTTGATATTTACAATCAGAGGGAGTACAGGAGCAGATCATTTTTTATTAATCGCTCTTCTAGAGTCATCATTAGTCATCATTATCAAAATATTCAGACAGTGGACAGTGGCTGAGTTTTTCAAACCAAGTGATTAAATTATACTACATTACATACAGTCTGTGTCCCCTGTCACCTCTCCCTTTCAGGGTTCTCCCTATTGTCCCCCAAATGGTCTCAGCCTCCTGCCATTTATCCTCTCCTCCACCCCTGCTCTCCCCATCACCCCCTTCTTTCCTTTCCTCCCTCCCTCCCTCTCTTCCTTTCTTTTCCTCACCAGAAGTGATACCATCCTGAGATCCTGCAGCTTGCCTTTTTCTTTCAACGGTATGGCTTAAAGGTCTCCTTGTGTTATGACTGAGCTCTGGCTTACTCCTTTTCATGTCACTGTAGCATGACTGTGGAATGCATATGCCACGGTATTGTTTATTTTTATTGCCATTCCCCAACTGGTGGACATTTAGGTTATTCCCCTTTCCTTTCCTTCCACTTGTTGTCTTGGTCAGTGACACAGTGGGAATCCCGTGTGCGTCCCACAGCTGCCAGGGTAGCTCTGGAGAGGTGGGCTTGCTGCAGCCCACCAGGCTACCCAGCCCCTTCTCAGTTTATCCCCTAACCTTGGCCAATCCAAACCCCACCTGGATCCCCAGCCCCAGCACTCTGCTGTGCTTTTGATGGGGTCCCTCTCCTGGAATGCTTTCTTTCCCCATCTTTCCACGTGTAAATCCTGCCCACATCCTAAGATGCTGGAGCTGTGCGCACTCTTCCAGAGGCTTAAAACTCTCTGCTTCCTCGTCTGAAATTTTCCTGGGAACATATCACTTCATAGTGAAGCTCGGTTGGTGGTCTTATTCTGAATTTTGAGCCCTCTGAGGACAGGGACAGAATCTTCCTGGGTCATTATAGGTGCTTACTGAGCTTGTGGTCTTTTCTGTGTGTTAGAGAAGAGTGTGGCTCCTGGACATCTCAGGCTCCTCCTCCCAGGGGTCTGCAGAGATGGGCTTGGGGCATCCCCTGCTCCCTTCCTGCTGAGGCGACTGGTCTACCTCCTCCCCTGTTCCAAGTGGGACCCTGAATGGGTTCTTGGAATGAGAAGAGAGGAATTTAGGAATTCCTGTTCCTCCATTTAGGAGTTTTTTTTTTTTTTTTTTAATAGTTAAACAATTGTAGGTAATTTAATTTGTCTGCAATGGTGCACATGGATTTACTAAGTGGGAAAATGTCACTAAGTTGTGGACACATACTGCATACAATTCAAAGAGAATTGGCCTCTGATGGGTAGCAATAAATGTCAAACTGTTCAACATTGATTGTTCTTGAAGGAATATTGCCTAACACAGAATAAAGTACCTTTTCGAGATTATCCAATTGGTCTGACTTTAAATCTAAAAAGAAGTAGGAGTACTGAATCCCACTATGGCTCTCTACCCCTTGTGGTTGGATACAGGAGACCAAGTGGGAATGGGGAATGGACCACTTGGGCCTCTATTTTCTTAATGGCTCCTTCAACCCCCAGAGAGGAGGGAAGAATGTCTAAAAGCCTCTGGTGGTTTCCAACCATCCTGCCAACTTCTTCGTCTGCCCTGACTGCCTCTTGGACCTCAGATCCTGCGGCTCTGCTCTCACTATACTCCAGCTATGCTGGTCTGCTTATTGCTCTTCAAAACACTCCAGTATGGGCCTACCCCAGGGCCTTTGCACTTCTGTTCTCTCTGCATAAAATTCCATCTTTCTCTACTTTTCCACAACCACCCATCCAAGGTCAAAGTTCACCTCCATTGTGCCCCACACTTCATTGGTTCCTAAACATTCCATCACTCCTATATGTGTAACTAGTTGGAATTTGGAATTGTCTTATTTATGTTTTACTAGCATGTTATCTGTCTCCCCACTAGAATGTGAGCTTCATGAGGGCAGGGATGGTGTCTGTCCTGTCTGCTTGGGTAGTCCAGTGCCTAGAGCAGTTCATGACACAAGAGGAGGGACATTTTTCCCTCCTCTCTGGGGGTTGAAGGAGCCATTAAGAGAATAGTAGAAGAATAGTATCCTTCATGAAGTTTGTGATACTATAATAAGTATTGATAGAACAAGTGTGTTGAGTGACTGTCTGCAAAGTTATAGAACATAACATGCATTTTATAAAACAGCAATCACCCAGGTATGAAAAAAAGATCCTTTGGCTTCCTTTCAAATGAATCTCCCTTTAGTAGGACTTTTCTCTTTTATGACTTGAAGAAAGTGGGCTTTTCCAGCAGCGGTTGGTTCCTGCTACTTTCTAGACAACCTGGTAATTTGTTTGGAATGCTGGGGCAGAGGGCTCTCATTGCCCATGGCCAGGTCTCTCCCCGCCGGAAACTGAGCTCTCCTTACTGTGCTTTGCTGAGGATGCAGGGCCGGGCACAATAGCTGCAAACTCTCAAGTTTAGCTGATGAATGAAAGGACTTAAGTGAAGTGGAGATTCATGGTAGTTATCAACGTCTAGAATTTTTAAAAAATGTTCTTTCCCTTTGTTTCGGGGATCCTCTGTTGTTATAAGAGACTGAGGTCAGGGGATAGAGTTCTCTTACTCTGTAGAAATAAAAATCTGTGTACTTCCTCTAGCACTGAATAAAAATAGCTATTCTTTATTTTTTTTAAGAAAAGCACTGTGCAACTTCTCGGTGCTGACTTCTTTGCACCTACTTTGCAGACCTCGGCACCCTCAGAAGGGCTGAAGATGGAGGTCAGTGCGTGCGGGTCAGGGTGCTGACTGATCACGTCCCAAAGAACTGGTTTGTGGATAGTCCTTTGGTGATTTTTTTTTTCCCTAGGAGAAAGTTTCCTGTTTGATCCTGAGAATCAGAAATTAAGAAATATATGCTATGAAGTCATTTTGGCTGATTTAATCTAAACTTCCTATGTGCTCCCGGGCAGAGGGTTCCAGGTTGGGAGGGTCTTGTGGTCTAACTCTGCCCACTCTCATTTGAGCAGCCAAGGTTCCCCACCTGCTTGCACACCCCTGGGTGGGTTCCTCCCTGCCTCTGCTGGGACCCAGGCAGCGTCTGGGGAGCTCCAACTTAGAAGTGCTTCAGATGCGGGGGTCCTGGTGCAGCCCCCGCTGTGCACACAGCAGCAGCTGGACCCTCTGTCTCCCCCTGTGTACCCTGGGGAGGAACACGCCCACCTTCCATGACTATTGTGCCAAGGAAACGGTCCTCGTCCTCCTTCTATAAAGCAGATAGTACAGCACAGGGCAGACACTCAGTAAAAGTTCTCTTTCTCACTCTCTTTTTTATTGCCCTGAAATCTGCTCCTTAAATCTGGTCCTGGGCTTCCCTGGAGCCCTAGAGGCCAGATCTGGCTCTCCCAGGGCCAGAGGACAAATGTCCTGTCGCCTTGAGCCCTGCCTTACTGCCTTATTCCTCTCCCTTCTGACCCTGTGTGGTTAGTGCATGTGGCTTGTTGGTGTGGCCTGCTTGGAGAGGCCCCTCCTCTTTTTGTTCCCCTGCTTCTGAGGCTGTATTTGCCTGTCTTGGGCACTGATTCTCTGCTTCCCCTGAGTGGCTTTTCATTGGCTGATCCCTGAAGTCCTTCTTAGGGGCCAGGATGAAACCCTGTCTTCTCCACAGTCCTATATTGCTGCTCTGGGGTTTTGGACCCTGTTATGAGTTAGGATAGCACTGGCTGCTGTTAGAGATATATCCTGAAGTTACAGTGTCAGGACACAACGATTTATGTTTTTTTCTAACAGAAAATCCAACCAGCGTTGGACACCAGGAGCTTTCATTTAGGGAGTGATGGACTCTCAGTATTTCCAGTATGTGGTTTCCGGGGTCACGAAGGGCATTGAAATCAGCTGTCAGGAAGTGGGGAGTGAGGATGACAGGCAGGGGGTTATGGGTAGACCTGGAGGTGGGGTACTTCACTTTGTGCAAATCCCATTGGCTACAACTTGGTCACATGACCCCAGCTGGATGCAGATGAGCCTGGGACATGTCCCTGACTGGGGATTCACTTCTGGCAACCACTCCGTGTGTGGAAGGAGACACGGATGGTTAGTTGACAGCTGTCTCTACTACAGACCGGATGTGGAAAAGACCAGCAACTGTTTAATGGCATCACTCAGTTTAGCCCCTTGGCTAAGTGGTCAGGGTGCTTTCAGAGAGTCCTTCATTCAGGGTGCCTCCTGCCCAGCACCCTGCTTGCCCAGCGCCAGCCACTTGCACCTGTGCTACTCACACCTCCTGGGTTTCTGTCCAAGTCACTGGACGGTCCACAGTGCAGGGCTGGGGACATGTGCCCTCACACATTGCCTGGGGCCTTCCGTGGTGACTTCAGTACATCATTCTGTACCCTTCGGCATGGCTGGTTATCCAGCCACTTATCCACATTCTTGTCTTGCTCAGTCTCACATTTCTCCGTTTTATCCCCACGGAAATCAAAATGACCTGCTGAAACGCATACGCCCTGCGTCTCATGCGGCTCTCTGTCCTGCTAGCCTGTAGGCTGGGCTGACACAGCCAGTCTCGGGGCACCCACACTGGGCTCCTGGGATTGCTGTTCCCTCTTCTCGGTTTTCCCCAACTGCTTTTAAATAGTAACATCTAGGCTAAAATCATGCTTGGGATCAATTGTGCATGACCTGAAAGGTTTAGCTTCCCGTTCTCCACAGTTCCTCAAATATCACCACCAAAGCGTTCAGCGCTCTCTTTACAAGCTCTTTCAGTACCAAAATGTGGAATTCACAGGGCCCGGAGATGGGAATTCTGGCCGAGCACACACGGTCTCTCTGAAGATCCTTTTTTTTATCTGTCTCGGGCTCCCTTGGGTCAGATGGTCCCCCTTCCATCCTCGGGATCTTCTTGTTGCTGAGCAGACAGATAAACAATCCCATCTTCTCCATCGATTGCTTGACTTGGTGTCTTTGCCCCTCGCAGCAGATCTACAGTTCCTTCCTCCGTCTGTTTCTTGCTCTGAATTGAGCTTTTTAAAAGGGATTTTTTTGGCTGTCCTTAATAATGTTTTGACTCCCTTAGCCTTTGCCAAAGAGAAGGTCAGTGCAAATCCCAGCCACTTATGTCTAGGATTCCCTGGTAGCATGGTCCTTCCTCTTCTCATATTTTATCCAAATCATCAATCAATTACTTGATTCCCTCAACAAATATATATGTATATATGTAAATATGTATTATGTGTACAGTTACATGTATGTGCATGTGTGTGAATGTACAAGTATGTGTATGCAAATGTGTGCAAGTTGGACAGCCACTATGTTCTTTTCAAATCTCCTGTCTTTGGCGATCACACTGGCTTCTCTGGACGCTGCCCTCTTCTCCCTCACTGAGACCTTTCTGGTTACACAGACAGTGGGGCATGCTTACTTATCTTTTACTGAGCTGTCTGCTTGCCTAGACTCTCATGCCCTGGAATTCTACCTCTCTTTACTCCAAGTGTTTCGAACCCTGGCATCCTAAAATTTAGAATACATGTTGGTTAAGGATGAATTACAAACATTTATTGAATTTTTAACAAATGTCAGGCAGTATGCTAACTTGTTAAATGGATTTAAGCTTCTTTAAGCAACTTTATGATATAGGGACTGATTTTATTCTCTAGGGATTAGTGGGGATCTGAGGTTCAGTGATGTTAAGTAACTCCTCCAGTGTAGTGCAGGAAGGGCTGGAGCCTGGATTCGAATCCATGTATGTCTTACTCCAGCTCTGTGCTTGTCTAACCACTGCCCCATCTCCGTGACCCTGTCCTGCTCAGCCTACCCCACCCAGTGAATTGGGAATTTTAAGATGACATCATTGTAGTTGCCCAAGATTCTTGTCTTTTCTGCTTTAACTAGTTCCTCCTCATTAGTTAGAACTAAATCTAGAGTAAAAAATAAAATAAAATAAAACCCCCTAATTATATTCTCCACAGTCTGGAAAATGAAGTTATCATCAAGATAGGCCAAGATCTTGTCCATGAATAAAGACGAGAGTGATAATAATAAGGTCTGATGCCCGACTGTTTAGCCAGCTAATAGGTCTAATGGATGGTCAGAGAGTGAAAGGTCCTATCAATCCCTTCTCCAGCCCTCTGACTGGTTGCACTGGGAGTTCAGAGTAATTCACCTGTTTCTCCCCTGTCTCTGGGTGGCCTGTAGCAAGGCCACCGTTTCTGCATCCCCTCCTTTAGGCTCATCCATGCAGTCCCCTGTGTGCCTCCACCTGGGGCATATGGGGGCCCGTGAAGCAAGGGGTGAGACTTCTCCTCCACCTTTTGGACTAGGTCTGTTCTCTGGGACTGAGAAGACCTGGCCATCGGGGAAGCCCTGCGCCTACCTCGTATCCTATAGATTTCATCCCTGCCCTAACCTTGAGGCTCTGGTCCGTGTGCTGTGTTTGTCCTATTTCCAGCCCTTTGAACTGGTGACCTTGTGGACCACCCTCTTCTTTGAGGACATCCCTGTGCTCCTCCCATATCCATCCTCTTCTCTGAGTTGTCTCTGCCGTGCCTGGGGGTCCCAGGGTGCCAGGACGTGGGGCGAGGTGGGCTGGCCTCCAGGAGGACGTGGTCTGCTCACTTCTGTGAAATACGTCAAAGCACAGCCAGGACCTGCTCCAGGGCCTCCAGACAGGGCCACACTCCCTCATATGTCCCCCTGCCCCTCACACTCAGCAGGTCCCGAACACCCTGCCCCCAAACGGTCCCCTCCTCCTATGTCCCCAGCTTGGTGAACAGCGCCCCACCCACCTGTCGGCTGCTGGAAGCCCAGGAGGTAGCCAGGTAGCTCCCCCACAAACCCCCACGGGGCCTGTCTTTCCACCTCTTAAAGAACTCTTGAATGAATCCCGTAGTCTCCACAGCAAGGCTTTATTTCACATCCTCATGGTTTTCCCTCTTACTCGTGGCCTCTGTCTGGTCTCTCTCTTTGGAGCCTACTCTCTTGTCCAAACCAGTGTTTTCCAAACCCCCAGAAATCTGATCCCACCACTTATTCCCAGTCTAGAAGAGCTCAGGGGTTTCCCATTGTCCTCCAGAAAAAGGTCTTGGTCTGACGAGAGCCTTTGGGGTCCAGCCCTGGTCTGTCTCTGCAGCCACTTCCCTTCATCCCCACACTCTGGCTTCCGCTGGCCTGACTCCTCTGATCTCCCAGGGAGTGAATATTCATTCATCTTTCGGGGTCTTTGCCTGCTCCGCTCCCTCCACCTGGAATAGCACTTCCCCATATTTTTGCTTGGCTAACTCCTTGCTCGCTTTGAAGACTCCTTTGAAACTGTCTTCACTTGGGGTTGAGGGTGATGCCTGGGGTGATCTCTGAGGTACCCAGCCATCCATCCACCAGTGTACCCTCCCCATACCTTATCACAGTTATTCTTCTCTCTCCTCTCACATCTAATCACCCAGGAGACACTCCATTTACTTTGTTGAATGAATGAATGTTCCAGAAATCCAAATTCAGCTGTGTAGGGTGTTTCCTCTCTTTTTGGGTCTTTAATATATCACATAACTGTTGCTCCCCATTCTTTTTCTTTCCCTTAGCTAATAATGTACTCCTGCACTTTTCCCTCATTACGTGGTTTCCTCCAAGCCTCCAGATATATCTCTTTTTTGGTAATAGCTTTATTGAGATATAATTCACATACCATACAATTCACGCATGTAAAGTGCATATGTAATTCAATGATTTTCAGTATATTCAGAGTTGTGAGCCTTCACTGAAATCAATTTTAGGACATTTTAGTCACCCCAGAAAGAAGCCCTGTACCCTTTAGCTATCAACCTCAACTCCCCTTTCCTCCCAACCCTAGGAAACCACGAATCTACTTTCTGTCTCTATAGATTTGCTTATTTGGGACATCTTTTAGGTGTTCTTAAGGCTGACCTCTGTGCAGGACCCATGCATGCCTTGCTTGACTCTTGAGCAAGCAGTCGACTTTCTTTTTTACTCTTTCTTTCTTTCCCTTCCTTCCTCCCTCCCCCATTCCTTCCTTCCTTCCTTCCTTCTTTCCTTCCTTCCTTTCTTTCTTCTTTTTTCTTTTTGAGCGGGGGGGGGGGGGTGGGTTCTGTTCTTGGTCTCCTTAGCAAAGACTATGAAACTCAATGTAATGACTCTTCATTTTTCCAGGACTCAGAAAAGAGGGGATGATATCTCTTCTTTGTTATAGGATTAATTACTTTGTTTGTAAAGTGCTGTAAGGTTTGTAGAGTGCAGAATCAAACTATTGTTGGTTTTTAGTTGTTCCAAATTAATGTCACTTTCTCAGGGTTTTTTTCTTAATTTGGTCTACCTCATTAGCAAAATCAAATTTCAGGGGAAGATGTTATAAGCCCTCTTTTATCGTATTGCCAGCCTGGAGAAGGTGCAGCGAGAGGAGATGGGCTCAAAGAAGCCGAGGCTGTGGAGGATTTAGCTCAGAGCCCAGTAAAGGCATGCTCTCGCTATGGGGTGGCTGGCGACACACTGGTCCATCAGGAAAGTGAGAGGGGCTCTCAGTCTACTCCTGGTGTTTGCATTTTCTATAATCACTTACCTGGTTTTGGTCTACTTGGCCAAATGCTCCACAAACATTTTCTTGGTTCAGATAAAGGGCAAGGCCTAAGAGGAAATAAAAGTACTAAATATAAGGAACACGGATCATCTGCTCCAGTATTTAAAAAATTGCAAACTTAAATAATCAGTTACCATTTTTGGTCTATTGAATCATAACAAATATTAAAAACTGAATCTCCTGGCTGCTGAAAATACAGGGAACCAGCACTTCCAATAACGCTGGTGACTTTCTAGATGGTAGAAATCCCTGTAGAAGACAATTTGTCAATACCTATCAGGAGTAATAGCATGTTAAACCCGTTGACCCCGTAATTCTGCTTCTGAGAACCTATTTTAAGGAATTTATCCAAAGTATGAAAAAGCTATATGCATGAAAATGTTCATTATAACATCATTTAAGATGTCAAAAATTAAAACGGGAATTGAGCTAAATGTATGGCATCGGGGTGTTCCGTGGAACCTGATCTCCCTGATGGACAGTTGTGCAGTCAATTATGCAACCATCTTCCTGATGGTTTTCAGGACTGTGCACAAGAACAGAAGAAGAGAGCAGAACTGAGTGTGTACCATGAGTGTGACCAGGTGAAAAGACATGCACAGGACAGCCCTGGAAGAGAGATGTGGAAATAATTACTGGGAGGGGCTTTTAGGCACAAAATTGTGGGGCCTTCTTGGTTTCTCTCTCTCTCTCACATATATTTTATAATGCATAACATTCCCCTCGTAATAGTAAAAAACATTTAGAAAAACCAACCCTCTGGCACATCTTATGAAGGTCCAACTTACTATTTTGTTCTTAGAGAACCTTAAGTGAGGACCAAAGACATGGTAGTAAACCAGCATAATGATTCTATTCCCTGGCATTTCTGTTGAAAATGACAATTTTTTCCCATTCCCTGAAACAAGTCTTGACTAACTTTGATAGTTCAGCAATTAGAACTTTGGCATACAATCTTTCTTCTTCAACTCCTATAATTAGTGGTCTCCAATTATATGAATCAATTTCAATTTCTATAAATCAGATGATTTAGAGAGAAGGCTGTTCAATTTCCTTTTCAACTGTATGGTTTCAACAGCAATAAAACTCTCAGCTTAAAATATCAAGATGCAACTCTCTCCAGAAATATTACCCAGTGGACTGAGGGCTTCTGCTGGGAGCACGGCATCTCACAGGTAGCCGTTTTTGGTCACATCACTTATCTGTCTGCTACTGAGTCCTGTTCGGTTCTTCTTCAGGGGATCTGACATCTGATTACAGATTCCTTTCCAGTCTGGGTGAATATCACTCGACCTACCTGGTCTTCTAATAGACAGACCTGGCTTGGTCCCAGATAGGTCTGTAGAATGCTAGCTAGTGTGCACATTGAGTGCCTCCTTTACTTTTAATCTTGGTCTTCACAACGTCAGCGACCTTCAAAGTTTTGCAGAGGCCTGCTCTCCGCAGAGTGATCTGGAAGGTGGCTGGACTCCCTTAAGCCCAGCTTCAGAAAGTGCCCATTACATCCAGCTACTTTGTGGGGCTCTTCTTGAATTAATTCCTGATCACTGGAATTTGGAAATGTTTTCTTTTTCTCCCTTAGTCCTTTCATGATGAGATGTGATCTCTTTCATTCCACACAGGGCAAGTCTTCTTATTAATTTTAAAGATTCAAAAAAGGAAAATCATTTAGCTATTTTTTTCAATCCAAGGGTCTCAGCAGACTCTTTCCAGTGTGGAATCACATAGAGACTTCCACGTGGAGTTCATTCTCCCCCTGTCTGAAAGGAGGAAAGCAGGGGCAGAGGGCGGGGTGGGATGTGCACACAGAATCAGTGCCGACGACGTGAGCTCTGGGCTGCAGATGTACAGCCTCCCCTGCTCCCTTCTCCCCTTGGAGGAGATAAGTGGCCAGGGCTTGTGTTTGCTGCTAATGTGGTTTTTAGCAAGATGTCTCCTTTTTGTTGGAGATTGGCCTCTGGCTTTTTATAGTACCCTTAAATTCAGCTTACGCTGAATTATTGTGGTTCTTCGCTTTATACATTACTTCCAGTTTCCACAGCATTCGAGTCTCATTAAGTGCCAGGGCTGCTAACTGAGATTTCTTGACAAATAGATCGTGGAAAATCAGGACAATGCACACTGGCCTCCCCAAGGTATCACCCAGGCCAGCCCCCTTGGAGCAGAGAGCCTCAAACCCACAGCTGAACTTCTCTTTCGGAACCTGGGGTTGCTAAGAAATGTAAAAGCAAGACTGTCTTCCAAACCTGAAAGAGGACAAGGCCCATCTCTCATGGGGGGCTCCTTTACCAGAAATGTGAAGGAAGTTGCAGCCCTGTGATGTAACATTCTGTAGCCATAAACAATCAGGTATCGAAGAATAACTTCAAAATATACTCGTAACATTATGTTAAGAGGAAACATGGGATATGAAACTACATGGAATCTCTATTTTGTTTATTTTAAATGTATATTAATCATATTTAAATAAATAGGATAGGAAGAAAATGTAAAAGTGTTATTCATAGCCAGAGTCAGGTGGTAGAATCAGAAATGATTCTCATTTTCTTTTATTTATACCTTTCCCTATTTTCCAAATTTTCTACAGCAAATATGGAATATTTTTGTGAATAAAGCAGGGAAGGTTGTTTAAGAGGCTGAAGAAGAAGAGTAAACTCCAACTTGATCTTGACCATAGGCCGCTCCGTCCTCCGGCTGTTTCACAAGCTCTCCAGCTCGCAGGCTCTGTGATGGGCCACCTGCCTCCCACCCCACATGCCTTTCTTGAGGTCTTCTCTCCTATATACACACCTAGAATGTGTTTTAACCAGGTCAGAAGGTTTGTAAGGATCTTACTTGCCTCAAGTGAATGTGAGCCAGTGAGAAAAACCCTGATTATGGGAGGATAAAAACCACTGCTGACAATTTTTCTTTTTAACCAAGCTGACCACTTCTTAGACCAGCACACAGTATTTCTTGTTGCTGAATAATCACTATCTTTTTGTTCCTCCTTTTTTGATAAGCCGTGGAACGGTGTGACTAGAGAGAAGATCCTATTAAGCAAGTTTTCTTAAGTCAGGGCGAAAGAGTCATAAATAGTCAAAATTAGCATTTTACTGTATACAGAGCCTTTCGTCTCTGGGAGGGGTTCTGTATCATTGTGTAGATCTGCATTTTACAGATGAGAAAATACTGCTCATACCCTCGTCACTGTGGGCTCCCTTTGCCACGTAGATAACTTTGAACACGGAGATGAAGAAACTTCTGCGCTGGCCAGCCGTGGGCATTTCCTTCCTCCTCCCACGTGATCTTCCTGTAAGCAGGAATAAGGCACCATTGTTACTCAAAGGCCACTCGCTCCTAAGTATGTCCAAAGGCCCCCAAGTCTATGTGTATTTTGCTGTGGTACAATACTGGGAAATGTCAAGTATTCGGGATTGCCCACTGAAGAGTTTTTATTTTGGTATAAGAAAAGAAGGACTTTTAAATTTTAAAGTGAAAAATTTGGATTTGGAAGAAAAAAATGTAAAAGTTGGTAATAATGAAGACTTTGTTTGCCAGGCGCTCCAGCCCAGTGACTAAGGGCCCAGCTGCTCCTGGGGCAGAGCTGTGGTTGGGGCGTTAGCAGGGAACAGAAGTGAGAGGGCGCTGGAGACCGGGGGGGGGGGGGGGGGGTGGGTTGCAGGGGACCAGGTAAATATGCAACATCCAACCGGAAGGGTGTTTAACTATGGCTTGAGTGTCTACCAGGGCGTTTCAGAGAAGCGCAGGTGATGTGGCTTCAAGGTGACGATGCGTATCTTCCTGAGAATAAATGGTCAGTCGTGTCCTGACTCAGGGGGCAGGGTATTTTGGATAATTACCTCTCCATAATAATTTTCCTCCCCATAAACTCCTTTAAATATCATCTAAGAGAAGCACCTTTCAGAAAGACTAACACTCTGGGGGTATTGTTCCTTCAATGGCACAAGGTGTGCAAAATAAGCCAGGAGGCCTCCGATCTCCTGTTTAGCAAATTTTTCTGGGTTAAGACTGTTCTTCCAAGTTTGCTTTCCTGGGGCTTGTGAGCTTCTGCTGCAAATGACACTGTAGTGTTTGGGAGGGGGGCTGGGTGGGGAGCTCCAGAGCCCCTCTCCCGTTATCAGGTCGATACACATACCTGGTAATACAATGCCAATGCATAGCTAAAAATAGCATCCCTTTGTTGTGATCTCCCAGAACAAAGGGAAGGGACGCACAGATCAGACCCACTTCATCTGTGTCTCCTGCCCTCTCCTTCCCAGCATTCCTAAGTCAGTTTGTCTTCCCTCTCAAATGGATTTTTCATTTAAAAACAGGGAAGAACGGAAACTGGATACTGTTGAGGCCTATGTAGTAACAAGAATTCTCTTGAAATAATAGGTGCTGGAAATCTCAGTGTCAGCATTGCGTGTCCCCCAAACTGCACTGAACAGGAACGTACTACAGTGTCCAAGTGTAGGGCCCTCCTCTCCCAGGTCTGTTGGGGGAGCCCAGCATTTTTTTTAAGATGAGTGTTCTTCAGAGGTATATAAGATGTTATGCTTTTTAAAATCCCCTTAGCCCTAGTTCAACTTTATATTCCTTGATCAGTCTTGGGTTTTCATTCTGACTTTTGCTACCGTTTATTGCCCTGGATTAAGCCCCGGAACACAAGGTTTTATTTCTTTGTCCGGCTCTACTTCCCTTCGCCTTGCCCACTAACTGGCTAGATGTACAGAGGGGTGGGCACAGAGTATTGGTTGTATTTTGGGTGACGGTAGGGGTGGCAAGTTGGATCATGGAGGGACATAGAGTATTAATTAGACAGAAAGTGCTGTCTGTGCCTTATCTGCATAAAGAAAGATAAAGCCCATGTAAATAATATGTGTGTTTCCCATAATGAATGTACCCTTTCTCTCCATTTCTGTATAGTATTAGAAATTGCGTTTTTATTATAGGAGACATTGGAGGCATGCCAACAAGTTTTTCTTTTAACTTGATATTTTGGGCTCTGATCTTTGTTAGAACTACAATGGCAGGGATCTCGTACAGTCAGAGGTCATTTCTATAGCTCCTTCCCCTTCCCATCATTTCTGGGGAATGTTTGTTTTCAAAACAAAGAATTGGGTTAAAGCTTAGGTATCATATATCAGAACATATTTCAAGCCGAAATTAAGAACACTCAAACCTTCCTTTTAAAGGTCAGATATTATTTATTATTATTATAAAAATGATCTGTGATTTATGAATTTAACTTCTCATAAACCTTCTTTGTAACAGAATATGCAGTCAGAGGCTTAACATTACATTGTTTTCTTTTGACAACGTATCCACGAGACCACTGCAGCTGTTCCTTTACTCACAATAGCAGATTAATTAACACAATCATATGCTGTTGGCTCTTACTCAATGAGTGGGTCTGCAGCGGGATAGATAGGTAAATCCTTTAAATGCGGTGGAGATAAAGCATATACTATGGTAGTTTCGTTAACTAGCCAGTTTTGCTTCTGACTAGCCAGCCCTATCAGGACTGGTTCACAGACCACAGACGCGGTGAGCTTGAATTTCAGTCAGCCACACCTATTTCAGCGCCATAATGCCCAACATTTGCAAGACACAAATATGTAAAAGCAGAAGACCTCTCAGAAATCAGCAGCTTTGGTTAAAATAGCAGTCAGTCTGCCGCCAGCATTTTGAGTCTGCAGTATTTTTTTAAAGTTCAATCATTGCTTTCCTTAAATATCTCCCTTGCTATTACTCACTTTTTTTCTTTTTTCTTTTTTTTAATTTTTTTTTTTTTTTTTTTTTTTTTTTTTTTGCCCATCCCTCAGTGCAAATAGTTCTGGGCAGCCGTCAGGACTTTGGTTTCTAAGTACCAGAAGATTTTTCTCTTCTGTATACGTACTAATGAAAATGTGTGTAACTAAACCTCCCCTCCCTGCCCAGTTACCAGTCACGAGTAAGTATTTATTGGCAACTTTAGCTGACATTTTAGTCAACGTCAGACCTTTGTTAGAGAAAATGTAAGGCTTTGCTTTAGAAACAGACATGCCCATGTTAAGAACGAGGTAACCAGGCAGTGGGCTTAATAGAATTTCCTTCAGACTTTTCTCTAATGTCTATTACATATGCAACACTAATTTACTTTTTGTTGTTTTACTTAGCACAGAAATTGAAAATGTGACAAGCTTTGCTGGATTAAAAGGCCCATTTTTTAGAGACATAGACCAAGAGAAACAAGAAAAACAAATCCATAATTTGGAACCTTTTAGAGCATCCAGGTGGTAGAAATTCAAACTCTCACATCACTGGCTACATTTGCGGTAGGACTGAGTTATTTGAAAGCATCCCTGTCCTTCAGAAATAGATCAGAGTTTGGCCACGTTTGGTCATAGAAGTCCTGGATGCTTTGGGAAGAACAATACATTATGGTGGTGAAGTCTCTTAAAGTACTCTTAGTGGTCGTTCCCCAGCACCAGGTCCTGGCTGAGCAGTCCCTCTCGGCTCCATGAAATTCCAGATGCTGTGCATCAGGCAGAAGTGATGTGCTAAACATCTCTGTTATTGGATGAGCTCCGGTTTCCTGTGATTCTCCTCATACCTGTGGAGTTTGCAGCTCTTCCCAGACCCACAGAGGGAACTGCACAGAAAGAAGGCATTAGAGTTGCTCTGTCTACCTCCTCATCCTCACTCTTTCTCCCTATTTAGCTTTGTTGCTAAAATAAAAAACTCTTTAAAAAAAAAAAAAAAAAGGTCTGGTACACTTGGATAATTAGTTGTATACAGAAGCATTGTTTAGAAAAATCTGAATATTTGATTCCGAATTGAGGACAGAATTGGCTTGGAAATCTGCACAGACAGAGAAGCAGGGACGACTGGTAGATCCCTGGGAGGAGCAGTTATGACTGTACCATTAAAGCTAAATGTCAGTGTCCCAACAAATGCACGGTTTGTACCATGGGGCAGCTGTTGTCCCCGGGCGCCCTGGACTCCTTGCGAAGTCACAGGCCTCTTTCTCTGCCTTGAAGTTTCATGTGGTGCTTTCTATTTTTCAAGTTGTATTTTGAAGTCTTCGGGGCAAGACTGGAGTGAATCTGCCATCTGGAGAGTGTGGCAATTGACCTGGTGGCTTCTAAGGGGCAGGCAGTGGTGATGCTTCTGACTCATCCCATGCGGACTCTGGGCTCGGTTTCTAGGAGTGGGATGGCTCCAACTGCTTCTCCACCCTTTCTTCCCTCCATCCTTCCATCTAACCCACCGCACAAGGGCAGGCAGAGCCCAGAGTCAGTCCTAGAGCCTTTTTAAGGATCTTCTTTCAGAGCTCAAAGAGACCCCGTCAACAGTACCCCGCCAAACATGGGGGAATGGGTTTTATGGATGTTTCCTGTGATTACACATTATGGCCAAAAACTGTTCAGCAGGTGAGATTGTGAGTTAGGCCAAAATCCAGAAGACGTTGGTCCTGACTCAGGTTTTTTTTTTTTTTTGGTAGTATTTGGGGCACTGGGTAAACTAGGCAAATTCTTTGTACTTCCTGTATTACTTAATTGAGCTTACTGTTTGCCATGCCTCCTCATAGAAGGAGGTAAGAATCAAGTGAGATCTCGGCTGTATCATGTAGGTAACGTTGTGTGAGATGCTGAGTGAAGACTTTCTGGCAGTTCAAAGAAGGTGATGAGCTCCAGGAAGAGGAGGAAGTTTCGTCTGCTTGCTGTGTTCCCTATGGTACTTAGCATTCAGTAACGTTTGTGGGATAAGTGAATGAGCAGACAGTGGTAGGATCCTGGGCTGTACGAGGAAATGAGGATGGGGAAGGGGTCTGGAAGGAAACTAAGCTAGTCTCTGAACAAACAAGTAGCTGCACTGACGCATCCAGTGGAGAGAGAGGCAGTTGTTTATAAAAATCATAGAATCATGATGGGGAGATGAAATGCAAATACCTTCTTCCACAGGTGGGGCAGAAGGGACCTGCCCAAGGTTGCACAGTCAAGAGGAGCTTGGGACCAGCTTCCTGACTCAGTCTCAGACCAGGGTGCTTTTCATGGGGGGTGCCTCTGATCGAATAAAATCCTCTTGGCTCCGAGGGTCCAGTCAGGGTGGGAGGCAGTTCACTGTTGAGGCAGTGGACGGGGTCATAGTAAGGAAGGAAGCGTGTGTGCTCATGGAAGCAAGACATGAAGCAGAAGAAGTTACAGCCGGAGACTCCCGTTGAGGTGGGGCACAGGGGGGCCCACCTGTGTCAGTGATGGTTTCAGCAGTGGGTAGTGCGCTTTACCTTTGGAAGGGCAGACAAAAGCATCAGGAGTTGCAGTAATAATTTTGTTATTATTGACAAGCCGTTGACTGACCACAGCTTCCTTAATGATGCAAGATGCTGTCAGTGCCTGGCACATAGTAGGGACTCAGTAAATATTTGGTGGATGAACTTACTGAGGGCAGGAATGTGCACTTTCTTGAGGCTCCTTGGGATCTAGTTTCCAGGTGTAAGGAGAACCTGGGCTTGGATCACCTTTCCTGCAGTTTCTCCTGCTCCTTGCACCATACTCTGCACCCATGTGAACGGCCCTGGGCCATCCTGGGAATATCTTAGCCCCTTTACACCCTCTGTTCCCTCTCTCTCAAATGTCCTCTGCCTTCCTGACTTGTTAAACTTCTACCCAACTTTTAAGGCTTAGCTGGATTGCCACCTCTTCCGTGAAGCTCTCCGTCATTGCCCCATTCCCCACCAGCCTACATGTCATTCCTAGGAATGCCCATGGTTCTTCACAAACATCTCTTTAGGCTCTTAGTGTTTCCTCCTAGAGGTGGGGAAGGGGGACATCTAATGGTCCATATACTGGGCAATAAGCTGCGGTTTGATTAATACCAGCACAGGGAACTGCACAGAATGGGTGTGAGTGAAACATTTGTTGACTGAATGAACAAAACCCTCACTGCATTGCTCTGGGAACTGCAGGTGTGGGGAAGGCAGCAGGGGCAGTTAAGGGGTCGTAAACAACATTTGGGAGGCAAAAGAGTAGAGATGGGAGCTCAGAGGACACAGTTCCGGGCCCTCTGAATGCGCTAGGTGCTCAAGGTCTCTGTGGATACCCGTGGCAGAGACTGTCCCAGGCTGGCCCCAGAGCAGGTGCTTTCCTTATGGGTGTGCTGGACCACCATGGGAGTGGGGAGCTGTCCTGCCATTATTCTGTGTAACATGATGCTGGTGGAGCCTCCTTCCATGTTAGGGTGTGGGTGAGTGAGTTCTGCCCCCAAAAGGCACAGCCTCAGCCCCGGAGCAATGAGCCAGGAGCCCTCTGGGGGGAACTCGGCTCAGAGGCTTAAATGCCTTTTCTAAGGGGGGGATTATTGGTCAAATAGGTAGACATAGTGGCAATCCTTCCCCTCCCATCTCTCTCCTTAAATGCCAGGGAAGGAGCGTCTGCAGGTGCTGACGCACAGGCACTGAGAGACACTGGCAGCCCCAGTGCCCATCGGTTGTGGATGTGCCCCCGGGTGTGTGTATTTAAGAGGCACCGTGAATGGCTTGAGTCATCGATGATGCTCTTGAATGGCAAATTGGTCAGAGTTCCACAATGGTAATGATCACTCTGCCGGTGACCTTTCTAGTGCATTTACATTTTATCACAACATGCATAAGCCACCCCTAGGCTTCCCATTGGCTGGGTCATTCCTTATGCACAATAACCCAGCAGGCAGGGGACGCATCCCGCGTGGATGAGAGAGGGGCAGCTTCTGACACATCTCGCTCTATTGTCACATGGTAATCTTTGTCACCAAAGGAGACTTTTGAATTAACCCCACGTTTTTTTCCTTTTTTTAAAAAAAGTGAAGGCACTCAAGTGTGACTTTGCATCCCTCATTTTCACGGAGCCATAGATGAAGCCCTGGGCTCAGTGCCCTCCTGCCCTGTGCCTTGTGTGGGGCTTGATTTGGGTGGCCTGAAACAGGAAAGCAAGAGGGTGGTCCGGGACAGGCCACAGGACGCTGTGTTAGGCGGGGCCGTTGCATTTTAAGACACTGCTTTCCAAAAGGAAGCCACTTCAGTGCTGCGTGTGAGAGTGAGTTTGAGGGTGGGGTTGTGGTTACGTGTGTGTGTGTCTGTGTGTGTGTGTGTGCATTCCCGTTTGTCATGCAGAAACTCGACACAGGAGATCTAAGCAGGGGTCAGAATCCATGGACACCCCCAGAAGCCTCACTTACTGAATTTACAGCTGTGTCCCCATCAGCTGTATGTAGTCCATTTGGTGTGTGCCCCCAGTTCTCATTTCCTTGTGTATTTTGAATGACAGAAGAAATTGCTTTCCTCTTCAGCTTATAGGAAAACATTAACTGCTGAGGAGAAAGATGAAAGCATAAGAAGTAGGAAGTTGAGTGGCTGCCACGTCCCGTGGTCTGGGTCCTTTGGATGAGGTGGGTGTTGGGCTCCCATGTCACAGAGGGGAGCGCGAGGTTCAGGGCGGTCAGGTCCCACAGTGAGACCCCCAGGTCCGCCGCTGCCGGCTGCGGGGCTCTCTGCTCGCTGGGGATGCGAGCGGAGAGCCGGCCACTCGGGTTCCAGCCTGCTCCATGCCGTTCAGCTGAGTCGTCATTGCTGCTTTCATTGGCGCCTTTAGGTTACAGTGCCAAGAATAAAAATAAGCCTGGCTATTTTCACTCGTAGTTGGTACTTCTTTTTTCTTCTTCTTCTTTTTTTTCTTGAATGCTGTTGAAACAGAATTCTAATTTTTACTTAAAATGTGTAATCTTAATAAATTGCTACATTATTGCATGTTGCTTGATGTATTTAAAGACCACCTCTTTTCCCAGAAGAGCTCATCTCCAATTATATAATCACAATCAATAGAAAAACATGTTTCTATATACAGTATCTGTGCATTTTTTGAGGGCCTGTCTGTTCAGATAAAAGACACATAGCTCTGTGTAAGTACATGTATATATGTGTGGACTGCTAGAAAGTCACAGTGTTTTAATAAGATGACTTTATATCTTGTCTTCACACATCCAGATCTTAGACTTTACATCAAACTTACTTACCCATCATGTGCCTTACACATTTTTAAAGTTTCATGTGATTATCTTAATGTTGCAAAGCAGTCATTTGACTTCTCCAGATATATGTCCTCTGTTAGCTCTCCTTGACTTGAAGCCTGAAAGGAGAAAGGTCTTTGGAGACTCAGATTCTTCTTGGCCTTGGATAACGCACACTCAGCAAGAGCTTGGTGGAAGTCCGTGCCCAGGAGCTGCAGTGGGCAGGAGTGAAGGAAGGGTGGTGGGCAGAGTGAAGATAAGGTAAAGCATCCCTCCTCTGGCTGACCACAGAGGTACCCATGGGTCCAAGTTTGCAGACCCCCTCACTGTGGGTCTTCAGAATCCAAAGCCAAGGTGGGATTCCTTCTAGAAGTACTCCCAAGCCCACCTTTTGGGGCCAGCTGATTTTACCCAAGCAGCTAATGTCATGGACCAAATGTTTGGGTCCCCTCAGGTTTCATATGTTGCAGTCTAATCTCCAGTATGATGGTATTTGGAGGTGGGGCCTTTGGGAGGTAATTAGGTTGTGAGGGTGGCATCCTCATGAATGGGATTAGTGCCCTTTTAAGAAGCCAGACATCTAGCTTTCTCCTTTTCCACCACTTGAAGATACAAGAAGGCAGCCCTCTGCAAGCCAAGAAGTAGGCTCTCACCAGAACCTGACTGTGCTGGCACCCTGATCTTGGACTTCCAGGCTTCAGAACTGTGAGAAATAAATTTCTGTTGTTGATAAGCCACCCAGTTTATGGTATTTTGTTATAGCAGCCCCAGCTAAGACAGCTAATGTTTCTCTACAGAGTTTCATAGATTATTTAAAATCATTTCCCTTGGTGCAGATGTTTTCTTGGGGTGAACTCAAATTCCAGTTAATATCACAGCCTCAGGAAAGGCTGCTCCTTGTAGGCCTGGTAATAGCTCTAACAACACAAGTCTTCCCCTTCTCTGAGAATCTCAGCGAGATACAGAAACAGTGGGATGGGTCTCAGAGGGATGGCACGGGCCTTGGGTTCTGACCCCAGCAGTGCCATCACCTTACTGTGGGCCTGTCTCACTCAGACCCTTGGTTCTTCCACCTGCACAATGGGAGTGTTCCCAGCTGTGCTCTGAGCTCCCCCGGCTTTGAACTTTATTGCCCCTCCTCTTGGTGCTTTGGGCTCTATTCAGGATGTGTCACCAAAGGTTCAGCCTTTCGCCCTGGGTCACGTCTCAGATGCAAAAAGTGGGTATTAGGGGCAGATTATTTACTTTATGAAAAGTTTCCCACCCTCCCTCATACCTTACTCAAGGGATTATCCATTGAATACTAATAACAACAACAGCCACTATTCATATTTCCTGAAAGCTTAATACGTGCCAGATAGCGTGCCAAGCCCTATGGGTAAGTTTTGTCTCATGTGCTCCACAAAGCTTCCCTAAGTGGTAAGCGTCACTGTTGTCACTCCCAGTTCATGCGAAAGGAAGCTGAGGCTTCAAGAAGTTAAAAGTTAAAAGCTAACGGCAGCCACTCGATTCAACCTGGGATTATCTGACATCAGGCTCTTAACCAGTATGCACACTGCACAGAGCTTCATAGTGTTTTTGCTCCTGGGTTCCTCCTTCCTGTCTTTGCTGGCACTGGGGGTTGCATTTCACTTTTTTATGTGTTGGTTTACCCTGTCATACTTAAACCCTTCTCATGGACCTGGACCCTGTCTCCTCTATCATCTGAGAAATCAGGAGCTCATTTTATAAAAGTAAAGTGTTTGAAGAGCCTGCTTCTTGAGGACCAGTCAATACTGAGGATAACATATCCCTAAAACACTTGTGTAAGTCAGTGGGAAAATAGAATTTGATTCACAATAATTCTGTGTCTTGCGCAGACCTTCTGAGGATCCCCCCCAGTGACATCTTATTTGGTTTCAGATCCTTCAGGGAAGTCATTTGCACACTGGGATCACAGAGGTGTGGGTCCAGGGGAGATACCTTGAGACTGCTGAGGGTTTTGGGGAAAGTGAAGTCTAGAAGGGTTGAATTTATTCAGTAACTAGACAATAATATTTCAGCTCCAGTTGACATCTCCAGATCTTTGCCTGAAGGACCCACCTGGCCAAATGCCTTGGGTGTTATATACGCTGCAGGGAGAAGAGAGCCACTTCCCTTGAGCCATACGCAGGTGAAGGTTGGCTAGTTTCAGTGGGAGGCTAAATGAGAAGAGGCTACAAGTTAAATTCCAACACAGAGAGCCAGCTCCTGGTGGTGGGTGGGTCTGCATCCTCTGGAACATGGGCAGGACTGGTGCGAATGCAGGTAGGAAGGGTTTTCTTTAGCTAGCACCAGGGAGAGTAGAGTAGATACCCTTAAACTTGGGGTAAGGGTGGTCAAGGGTTGAGGTCCCCCATGGGAGATGGTGCGTGGTAAAAGAGATCAAACTGTGAACAGCCAGGCCAAGTCCACCAAAGGGGGAGAGGGCAAACTTGGCTGAACCTTCTCTGGAGAGCAGCCAGGAGGTCTCATGGGAGAGGCTCCTCATCACATCATAGTTAGCTGACAAGGACCCAGGTCTTCTCGAGATATTTTATGTTCTTAGGAAAAAGGACAGGATGTGAAATGTACCTATTGCCCCTAAAGCAGACGGAGAGGGTGTAGGCTAAACAGCAGAATTCTGTATCTATGGGTATCATGCAGCAAAGGAGTAAGAGACATTGGTGTAAAATCCCTGGGGTGAGTGAATGAGTTTAGGGACGTGGAACACTCTTTTTTTCTTTTTTTTTAACTAGACTTCTAACTCACTCTTTAGGCCAAGAAGAAAATGTAAGTATTTTTGTAATTGTGGAGGAGGGGATGCCCTTGCTAATCATAACATCAGAGCCAGAAACTCTGAGAGTAAAGGTTTGCAGATTTTACCTCTTCTTCACTTAGCATAGTACTGGCAAATTATAGTACTCAATAAATCTTAGTTGAATGAATTTAACTGCATAAAAATTAAATACTTCTAAGCAGTGTGCATGCCCACGCGTGCATGTGCACGCACAGACACACATACACAAATATCTCTCAGACCATAAAGTGCAAAAGACGACATGTGAAAAAATATTTGCTACCTATGTGATAGACAAAGGGTTAATATTCCTGGTACAAACCAAAAAGCTCTTGCAAATCAATATGGAAAAGACAAATCCTCCAATAGAAAAGTGGTCAAAGGACATGAGCAGGCAATTCAGAGAAGAAGACATACAAATGGTCAATAATCAAAGAACAGTAAAGGAAATCTTTGCAGCCATTAAATATGTGAGGCTGACCTGTATTTACTGACTTGGAAAGATGCCCACGACATATTGTTGAATGAAAAGTGGGCTACAAAACAGCAGGTAGACTATGATTCCATTTATGGAAAATTATGAGAGTATCTTCATCCACATCCTTTGTGCAAATAATAGAAATGTTCTCAAAGTTGCTTTAGCAAAAAAGGAGAGTTTGAGGAATACAGGTGCCCCTCATCATCCCCTTGCCAGGTCGGCAGAGCATGGCCTCACCATGTGTGGACTGGGGTCAGGTACCTGTGGGCATCTGTGGGCAGAGAGACGGCCACTTTCCCATCCTCCACTCCCTGGGCCAAAGGATCCCATACCTCTCATCTCCCTGTTTTTTGGCTTCTCTTTCTTTCTCTGCAGGCCAACTGGGCAGTGAGATTGAGGATAATTTGTATTAATGTAAAAATATATTTCTGTGTCAGGATTTTTTTTTGGTAATGAACACATATTATTTTTAAATTTAGGAAAAAGTCTATTTTTTAATTTTTAAAGCTAAAAGAAAATCCAGTTAGGGAATTTGACTGATAAGGATATTCTTTAATATTAATTTAATATTCTTTGTGTAGAGGGAGTTCCTACAAATCAATAACAAAGATAATACCCCAACCAAAAGAAAAAAAATGCCCACCTAAGAGCCCTGACTTAGTGTTTACTATGTGTCAGGAAGTGAACAAAACATTCTACAAGCGTTGCCTCTCCACAGCTTTATAAGGTACATACTGTCTCTTCCCTCCCTTCCTTTTTTCTTCCAGCAAATATCCACTGAATATCTGCATTCTGGCAGTTGTGTTCTAGGCTCCACAGATACGGATGCTGCCTTCACAGAGATTACATCTCTATTGTTATTTCCACTTTGCCGCTGAGGCTGAGACTTAAAGAAGTCCTAACCAGTGTGCTGTTTCTAACGAGGATGTTACAGAATCCTCAAAGTTAGGAACCTGCGGGTCCCAGAAGAAGAAAACAAATGGCCAATAAATGTATGAAAATATTTTAACCTGATTAGCAATCAAAGAAAACAGTTAAAAATAGTTTTGGTTTATATATTTATGCATTTGCTCCTCAGACTGTCAAAGATTTATGAGACTGGTAACAATGAGTATTTTCTGTAGGGTTGGGAGAAATCACTCTTTAGTCTGCCAGTAGGTGTTTATATTTACACAAAGTTTCTAGAGAGTAATTAGGCAAACATGTCCAAGCCCCCCAAATAAATGTCTACTCATTGTCTTAGTAATTCTTCTTTTATGAAATTACTAATATATATCAGCAAAGATTAAGCTATCTATCTATCCATCTAATCTCAGATATCAGATAATCAAAGATGTTTGACCAAGTATATTTATTGCAGCTCAGTTTATAATGGTCAAATTTTGGAAACAATTTAAGTGCACTTCAAAAAGGAATTGGCTAAGGAAACTATGATTCTCTTACTATGGAATCCTGTGCGGTTGTTGAAAATGATAGCATAGGTTTGTATTTTTGACTTGCAAAGATATTTATAATATGTTATGAAGTGACAAAAGCAGATTACAAAGCCAATTTGTATAATATGATCTTCTGTGGGATTTTTTTTGGTAAAAATGAAAATATATTTAAATATGCATCTTTTCATACAAAATTCTGAAAGGATGTAAAACAAAACATTAAGAGTGATTGTCTCAGGGTCTAGCACTAAGACTGACATTTCCCTTCCTTACATATATCTTTGGTTTATAACCTTTTGCAATTATCGTGTATTAGTTTTAGGGTCAGGTAAAACCAAAGCCAAACAAGGAAGCTACTCCTGTTGTAGGTAAACCCGTTGTGGATAATCCTTGGCCAGCCCTGAGGACCAGCCCCAAGGGAAGGGCCCACCTCTGCCACTTTGGTCTGTGGGGCTGGGCCCTGCCTCTCCCCGACCTCAGACCAGATGCCTCACAAGGCAGGTCTCTCTCCAGTGGGAACCTCCCCTCACATCAGCACAACTGGGGGCCGGAGAAATCTGCTGAAGAACCAAACATGAACGTGAACCTGGGGAAGGCCGCCGCGGCAAAGGGTTTGTTGCCTGTGGCCCTGCTAGTTAAGTAGTCTCAGAGGTGTTTTTTCAAGAATCAGGATCAAAGGAGACACGCATCATTTGAAGGAAACTAGAGAGGCAACTTCCGGGACATTGGGAGGGAAAAGGCATCAAGCAGAGGAGGGGAAGCGACCTCACGGGGGTGGAGGGCACAGCTTCTAGGCCAGGCTTTTCTTCCGCTTATGGAGAGCAAACAAGGTAAATATAACACAGTATCTTACAAAACATAAAGATAAAACAAAGTGAAATAATTAATGGAAAGAAAATTGACAAATAAAAATAGATTAAAAAATTGAGAACAATTTAAAAGTTGGAGTAGGGAAAGTTGAGAAAGATACTATGAAAAATAACAGGATTTAAAATAACTAGTTAGTAAGACAATAGACATTTTTAAAAACAAAATACCCAACTTAGAATAAAGAGGGCCAGAATCTACAGATTTAAAAGAGGTAAAACTTGACAGAGCTAAAGTTTTAAAGTGTAAAGAACGGTGACAAAGGATTTAAGAAAACATATTTAAAAGGTACTACAAAGAGAAATAAAAGGTTAGAAAGAGGAAGGTTGAAAGATTAATAGAGAATAAGACAAAGGAGAAACCATCTAAGCACCTTAAGTCAGAGGAAGGTAAAATTATACCAAATATGAATACTTAAGGCTAAAGTGTTATGACTATTTTTACCCAGTAGGTGAAAATAGCAAGAGAAAAACAGGCAGATAGCCCAAGTCTTTGAAGGGGTTGTCTGCTTTATGATCCCAGAATAGCTTGCTTTTCCCCTTTGTAGATATTAATCACTGCCCCATTTAGTTATCTGGGTAATTTTTGGATTAATGTCTTTATTCATCCATGAGACTGCAAGATCCACAAGGGCAGGAGCTCTGTCTGTTTTGCTTTCCAGCACCTTCTTAGCCCCTGGAGGGTGAGAAATGGTACATACTTCCTGATTAGATGAGTGAAAGGGTGAAGCCTCTCCCATAGCTTGTCCTCAGGGAAGAGGGCCTACAGCACTGCACCCCAACCTTCTGGACAGGGAAGTGCCCAGCAAAGGGGCCGGCCTTCAGCTCCGCCTGCAAACTGAACCCTCCCGGGGCTACAGACCTAGCCAAGCCCCAGGTGACTGCTGGCCCCAGAGCCCTTTGCTCGCCATTCACTGACCACCCAGGGAAGTCCAGGGTATTAGGTATGGCCCCCAGCCTCCAGAAGCTTGTGGTGAGAAGGTGCACCACGCAGACAGCCACACTCTGGGCGTGGAGTGGCACCCTCGGACTGCAATTGCAGACCCCCGGCTGGCCTGGCAAGCTTCTGGAAGGGAGGCCCATCACAGCTCTGGCTGTGAGGATGGGTACCGGGGCCTTTCTTTCCATCACTCTTCTTACCATCTATGTCTGAGAGTCCAGCAGCCTGGGGTGTGACTGGGAGCTGGTAGAAGCACTGGGGCCCCGTTCTGCTGGAAGGAAAACTGAGTTCCACATTAAGTTTGCCCAAGGAAGCTTCATTAGGTATGCCATAGCATGGTGGAAAACCATGGGCGTGAGGCTGCTCTGATTTAATTATACAGGATGTGAGGCTGTGTGAGTCTTCGCAGCCCGCAGGAAAGACTAGAGGTGGCTGAGGCAGGCCAGGAGGAGAAGAGGGCACTGTCCCGATGTGTGAGTGGTGTGTGCAAAGCAGTGTCCCCCCTGGCTTTGAAAGGATAAAACGCCCTCGCTGAAAGAGAGAGGTGAGGCTGGCTCGAAGAATCAGCTCCTATCAATCCCTTTTTAATACTTTATCGTAACATTCAGCAAACAAGAAAATAATTGTGCCCTTCCTCTGTGACTGAATTTGTGGGTGTGGGGCTGTGTGCTGTGATCTTTAATGACTGGATTACAGTCCCTTCCCAAGTAACGGAACCCAGAAGGGCAAAACCTGCCAGATGAGTTGCTGATCTGAAGTCCGACCGCTATTAAAGGCTTGGTTGGGGGCAGAAGCAGAAATTGGTAGAAACTGTTGAATAGTGAATTTCCTTCTTCCTTTTGTCACTGATGAAATTGCGTTTTCCTGTGGTGGGTGGTGTGTGGCAGAGCCTCGGAGCCTGATGTATCAAGGTGAGTGGGCTTTGCGAACAAATGATTTCATCCTGTTTAAAGGCATTATCGCTATATCTGACATGACAATGATGTGGGGGGAAATTAGAAGTGGAAGTTTATAAAATAGAAGTGTCCATTGGCAGTCTGCATCCATATCACTGAAACTTCAGCATACCTTGTTTTAAAAATAGAAATTTTGCCCACATATACACTAATAAAAATAAATCTGTTTCCGATTACTAACTATGCAGCCAGGTGCTTGTTTGTTATGAGAAAGGCATGTTCATTAATTTTCAGCTATGAAAAGTGCACTGTGCCATAAATATACAATTCAAAATGTTCTGCTGATAAATGAATACACAGATTGTTAATGTGCCAGAGAGGGACACTGGGCATAAAGCACATGCCAAACAGGAACACCCAGGTGATGGGCTGGCACTTGCAGACCTGGCCTGAAAGCAGCCACCTCGCCAGCCTCTGACAGCTCTGTGCTACCTTCCTCGCAGCTCAAAGGCAGCCCCTTTTCGTGAGGCTTCCACTTGCCTTGTTTTCCCGTTATGATGTCAGATCCCGTAGCAAGAGCTTTGGGAAGGAAGGTCAGGTGGCGATGAGTTGCCCATAAAGGTGTTCTGCAGAGACTCGAGCATCACTGCTCCCTGCTTCCCCACGGTGGGTGGGTCCTTCTCTTCGTGGTCTTGGCCATTGACCTCTACTCTGTGATCTCAAGGACATGGACACCAGAGCATCCCTGAAAGCTTAAAGTGGGTGGATCTCAGACCAGGCTTGTCCCCACGTGTCTCCAGGGAGACGGACATGTCCTCACTCTAGTTGTCTTATTGCCCTGCACTGGGAGAAATGTTCATTCTTCTGTCTTTGATTGTTGCATACCGGGAGAATGACATCTTTCCCCCGACCTGCAATGCTGATCAGCATTGTAGTTTTACATCCTCGTTTGGACCCGACACTCTGCTACCGTGTGTCTGGCGCCCAGGCCAGTA
>NC_138878.1:48570164-48577664 GCF_965194805.1 Balaenoptera borealis
CAGAGGATGGGGCTGTGCTGGGGAGGCCCCGGCAGTGGGGCTGGGTGGGAACACCTGAAGAGGCAGAAAGGAGAAGGCTGGGTGCTGCAGACGTGGAGGTCAGAGTGTCACTGGGAGCTCTCCAGGCCAGCTCAGCAGCTGGGGGTGTGTCCGTGTCCCTTTGCTCAGACCAGCAGTGAGCCCTGGACGGGGTCTGTCAATCATGTGGCTCTCCAGCCGCTCCTCTCTGATCACTGCCCTTCCTGCCAAGGCCTCTTTGAAATTTGACTAAGGTTGTGAGTGCATGTTTCAGCATTTCTGGATGCAATTTGGTATCATAGCAAAGAATCAGAGGATATTTTCTATCACTTAAAGTATGTTTCTCTCCCTCTTCCTCTGAGCACCTGACCCCACAATCATCGCTGGCTTTGAAATAATAGACCCATCATAATTATGAGAATTAGTCTGGAGGCTTCTGCCTTCTTTGCTCAGCTGAGGTTATTGAGGCTGTCTTCAGAGGTAGAAAGGGTGTCCGGGACCATCTCGGCAGAGATGGAAATTCAGAGAGATCTATGCCTGCCGGGTGGGGGCAGCCAGGTGGCGAGGCTGAGGGAAGGGCCTGGGGAAGAGGAAGCCCCCTCTGCCCAACCCAACAGCCGCTGCTCCTTGGGACCCTGGACCCAGCGTTGTGAAAGCACAGTTTCTCAGGAGAAGCTGGAAAGCAAGATGACGTGTGAAATGCCGCTAATTTGTAAATGTTAAAAACAAATTTAGCAATGAAAACCCTGTGTAATGAACGTTTGAGATCTCCATTAGGTGGCTATCCCGACATGCTACAGAAGTGGAAACAGAGGCCCAGGCCTGGAAAATGACATGGGCTAGGTCATTAAGGTAATGGACACTCGTGTCCCCTCTGCCTCCTTGGTCCGAGTCCCGAGGCATAGTGTCCACAAACATCAGGCTAGGAACTTGCCATCGGTATGCTGCCCGCACTACCAGCTCCTTTCCAGAGGCTTCTGCTTGTCCTTGGCCAGGGATGGCTGGCAGCCTCTCTGTGGCCTTGAACCTGTGTTGCAAAGCCTGACTTAGGCAATGCTCTGAACTGGCTCTGTGACTGTGCCTTCCAGGTGGTGAGGCAGTGGCAACGTGGCAGCCTTGGGCATCATGGAGGGAAGGCCAGGGCTCTTATGGAGGGTGGCTTCAACGTCCTTATAGGGTATGAAAGGAATAGAGTGAGAGTTAATGCAGAACTCTTTCTTTGGCTTAATTTATTGTAATATATGTGGCTAAAATGTAGATCACACTGCTGTTTTGGGTCTCCGTTTTGATTCCCAAAATTGCAATCATGATAGGTGGATTATAACCGTGCTTTAACATACAGATGAGGAAATGTATTCCTGTGCAATTTTCCCCTAAGGAGAAGTCAGAGGATAAGGGGCAGGCGTTTTGAATAACCTTGCAACATTTAGTTGTCTCTCTCGGTTATGGGATAGAAATTAGCATTATAAGACTATATGTGTGTGAATGCAGCACTGCTTTGAGTATTAGTGTGGAAGAGCTTCCAAAGGGAACGGAGAAAGCGATTTTCCTTATTAGAAAAAGTCACCACGATCTAATCTAGCAAAGTGGTGTCACCTTGTTAAATTGTTGTAGTTATTTAAAAATATGAAGTGCCAGGCACCTTGCTAGAGGCTGGGGATGCCAAGGTAAACCAGACGGACCAAAGATTTGCTGGGGTAGTGAGCACCAGCAGGAAACATTGGGTGGTGCCCAGCTAGAAGTGAGCTGGGGAGGGGGCAGAGGTGGAGGGACGGGGGGCAGTGAGAACGGCCGGAGGCTCGGGGGTTGCAGGCTGAGGGAGAGGAGCAAGCCTCACACAGATGGGAAGGCAGAGTAGTCCTCACTCTGGCGGTGCACGCAGAGCACGCGTGTGGCGGGATGCCCCCGAGAACATATGTCTGGGCAGACTTTTCCTCAGGGCCAGACATTCAGCAGAAGAACCAAGCAGAACAACATCCTGATGTGCTGCCCTGGGGCCTGGGCTCTGCTCTGTCCACCAGCAGCGGTCCTCGGCCAGCACCCACTCAGCCTCTCCCTCGCACCCCGAGGTTCTGTTTGTCCAGATCATGCCCACCTGCTGCCCCCACCCCAGAATCTGGGCTGGGGCTCTTGAGAGCTGTCAGTTCTGCAGAACAACACTCAGACTCCCCTTCCCTCCCAGGAGAGCTGGCTGCAGCCTCCCCCCTCACAGCACAAGCCCTGGACTCGGTGTTACCAGGGAAGGTCAGTGGAGGAGAGTGAAGGTCTTAAAAGAAGAAGGTGGCCTCCTTTGGTTACACTACATGGAATGACCGCCCAGCCTCCCCAGCACCATTCATTCATTCATTCACGTATCCATCAGTCAGTCAGTCAGTCACCAGTGTTTACTGAGCACCTACTCTGTGCCAGGATGTTTTAGGGACATAAGATTGAGAAAAATAGACCCCATCCATCCCAGCTTTTACAGAGTAGACAAGCTAGTGGGAGAGATAGAAATTAAGCAGGTATCACACACACATATGGTAAGTACAACCTCTGATACGTGTCATGAAGGTTATGTTCTGGGGTAATCGGGGCTGACCTGACATAGTCTGGAAGTCCGAGAATATCGCCCAAGGAAACAGCATTGGAGCTGAACCCTCAAGAATGGTGGGATCAACCAGGCAAGATGGAGGTGGTGTTTGGGGTTCGTGTTTCAGGAAGAGGGACCAGCATGTATTGAGATTCCGATGTCCATCAGGGAGAAAGTTCCAACCTCTCTCTTTCTGGAGGGCCAGAAGGGCTTCCTTGGGACTCTTACATGTTTGGGGAATGCCCTGGACAGATGCAGAGCAGGCGGGGGTGGCCCCCTGAAGCATTGTCGAGGAAAGCTCCCAGCTCACATCACATCACAGTTCCAAGTCACTGCCCAGTGCCTGAAGGATGGCTCTAAAATTCTTTCTCAGTATTGGGGTCAGGGCATTTTCTGGTCAGAGGGCCTCTGGGGTGCAGGACCGAGGGGCCCGGTGACTGTATGTCTGGGCAGATGGGGTGCTCTGCAGAGATGTTTAGAGACAGCCAGCCTGTCGCCCTTTAACACCAGCCATCTCGTGGACGGAGCACAGGATGGAGAGGCCTGAGCTGCCCAGAATGGTGAACGCTCCTCTCTCTCCCCGTCATCCTGGTCTAACACCTTCCCCCAGGTCTTCCTCCTCATCCCCTAGTTACTCACCTCAAAGGGATGTTTGGAGTAAGTGTGTCTCGTCTAGGAGATGCCTTGGGGGCAGGTGCCAAATAAACTGTAACTTCGGGGTTAGAACACATGGGTGTGAGTGGAGCCTTGTTCGTGGGTTTCCCACCACAGAGGCTGGTGTCACTTTGCACACTGGAATTGATCTTCCCATCGTGGCAATGTGACTCCTACTTGGAATGTACTGGGGGAGGGGGCTGACCGTAGGCGGGGCTCCTGTGATGATGCCATTATATGAGTCATCACCTCTGGTTTATCCTGGTCATCTGTGTGGTGAGTATTACGGACCTGGGTACGTCAGGGGAACTGTCAGTTGGAAATCTATCAGATGCCTTTTCCTCATATTATCTCATTTGGTTTTCACAAGGGATTGCAAAGTAGCACTGTTATTTCCACTTTACTGACAGTGTTTGGAGTCTGGGCAAGGTTAGGAGAAGCATTTACAAAGACATAGCTCAGAAGTGGCAGGGCCAGGTTGGAACCCAGAGCTGGCCATCTCGAAGCCACTGACTTTCCCACTCTGCTGTGATACCAATGCAGGATTTAAGGTATATTAAGGCCTTGCAAACCCCCTATCTCAGGAAACACTCAGATTCCTCTGTACCATTATCCAGTTATACAAATAACAGCGCTAAAGTTCATGAAGCTTTAGCGGTTTGCTCAGGATCACAGAGTTTAAATTTTAACTCAGATCTTGGCATCAAACACATCTTGGTGTTTTGAGGTGACCCCTTCTGCCTTGCAGTCTTTGCACATGGCTGGGGGCCGTGGGGACAATTTGCTCTGCTCCCACCACCCATCCCTCCACAAACAGGGCAGTTTATTCGTGCTCCCTCCTTCCCTGGGGGCTCCTTGGAGAACACACTCATTTTGCTTGTCCCTGGTCAAGATTCCTTTGGATTAGTCTATGGGATTTCTAGCGCCTGGAAAGTTACCTTTTAGATACTTTTATCTGCGATCAAAGGAAGAATGAGCAGACTTGACCTTCCTGTTAGAAGCTGCTACCCAGGAAGCTAGTCCCCAGGGGTCAGTTCATTCATTCACGCATCATTCATTCATGCATGTGTTGGTTGAGTGATGGTTGTGTGCCTACTATGTGCCGGATGTGGAGGAGGAGGACTCGCAGGCTGGTCCTCTGCCAGTTGCTGGCTAGAAGGAGAAGAGCAAAATCCAGACTCTTCACCTGGCCAGAGAAGCTAGTTGAGGGCCCACTCAGGATGTGAACATGACCGGGAGCTATCTGAGGTTTATAACACAGCCTCATTTGTAGTTGAGAAAGGCCACTCCTGTGGTTATCAGAAAGCAAAATTTGTTTTTCTCTTTTTGACTTACTTCACGCTGTATGACAGTCTCTAGGTCCATCCACCTCACTACAAATAACTCAATTTCGTTTCTTTTTATGGGACTTGAGGACACAGGGAGGGGGAAGGGTAAGCTGGGACGAAGTGAGAGAGTGGCATGGACATATATACACTACCAAATGTAAAATAGATAGCTAGTGGGAAGCAGCTGCATAGCACAGGGAGATCAGCTCGGTGCTTTGTGACCACCTAGATGGGTAGGATAGGGAGGGTGGGAGGGAGATGCAAGAGGGAGGAGATATGGGGATATATGTATATGGATGGCTGGTTCACTTTGTTATACAGCAGAAACTAACACACTCTTGTAAAGCAATTATACTCCAATAAAGGTGTTAAAAAAAAAAAAAAAAGAAAAGAAAAAAGAAAGCAAAGTTGCCGTCAAGCCAATCTCTATGGGGGAGAAACAGCAAAATCTTCACTGAACGTGTCACAGTCGTATTGGCTAAAGTCCACTGCCCTACCAGCAGCCTGGGGCGGCGTCAGCCTTGCCAGGACACAGACACTGGACCGCTGGATGGGGAGGGCCATTCCCCAGGGCATCGGCTCTAGCTTTGTTTTGCCAACAGGTACCAAGACAATGGTCAGTGGGGTAACCTCGGCTGTCTCCTTGGCTCCTCTGCTTTGTGGCCTGAGCCAAGTCTGAAGGTTTTGTCCTTTGGAGATCTACCAACAGGCAAAAGAGCTCCAGAAAAATCTTTGTGTTGTGATGAGCAGAGCTGGGTAGAATTTTTCTTTTTTTTTTTTTTTTTTTTTGCTAATTTTTATATGTCAACTAGAGTATTTATTACTACAAGGTATTGAAAGTTTCAGCATTTATTCAAAAAAATTTAAATCTTGATCCATTGATAGTATTCATCTGATAAAGGTTCTCAAATTAAAAGGGCTAGATAAGTGAGTGCGGCTCAAAAATGGCAGTAACTTCAGAGCTGGCAATTGACACTTGTTTTCTGCCACTGTTTACTCTTCAATAAAAAATGCATATTTACCATAGCAACCTCCAGATCACGTGGTGCCCTGTCTTACCCGCTACCCTCTAAAACAGAATAGCTTCTTAAAGAAACACACACATCCTAATATGCATGCTTTCAGATGCAAAACTGTGTTCTTTATAAGGAAGCCCTCTTTCCTGGGATTTAATGCTAATAAACACGTCATCTTTATAGAAATCATTTTGGTCCCATGTCTTAAATTTTAGGGTGTTCACTCTGGAAATCAAAATAGAATTACTCTTGGAAGGGCTTTTGATTATCTTGAGAGTTTGCTGATTATTTATTTTAATACAGTTCTAAAATATATATACATATATATATATATATATTTGTGTTTATACATGCATATATATATATATATATATATATATATATATATATATATATATATAATTTTTTTCAAACTGCAGCCATTAGTATCGTTTGGGAGGGGGTTTGGTGTAGATTCTAATGACCTGCCGCTTCATCTGCGATTAAAGATTGTCATCTACACGAAGCTCAATTGCAGCCTGAATTGTTTTTCACTGTTAACTTGGGAGAATTGCCTGGGTTTTCAGAGCTTTGGAGAAACTGCTCCAACCCGGACTTTTCAGGAAGGGAGCACGCCTTCTCATTCTAGACCTTGTGCAGGTGTCAGGCCCCATCGCTTGGGGCTTGTGGAGTGGGGAGAGCACTAAAGCCACAAGTCTCTGCCCTCCCCCCCAAGCCATCTTTGCTTGCAGGGTGTCCCTTTGGCAATATTCATGTTAAAAGCTACTATTAATTGGAGCATATCCTGCACCAGGCACCGTGCTAAATGAATTGTTATGACTATCCCCGTTTTGCAGATAAGGAAACTGAATGAACCTCAGAGAGGTTATGTAATTTGCCCAGGATTACACTCCTAAGAATTGTTGGAACTTGGTTTTAACCTGAAGCCTATGATTGCAAATCTGTTCCACTTAATCTGTGATTGGAACCTTTCTGTCAGACGTAAGCTGGAAGGACAAGTGGGAATGGGATAAGGGGCGGTGAGCGGTGCCTCCCTTCTCAGAGTGTTCTTGGGAGATGTCGCATGGCCTCAGTATCAGGAGAGTTTTCGGGTCTACTCTTCCCATTCTGGTTTGCACCTGTGCCTGACAGCCACATACTCCCGTGCTGCAGGTCTCCGTGGATGCCACAGCCCTGGGGCAGCAGTGTGGCTCTGTGTGTGATGAGAGCTGTGGTCAGTGCCCCTCTGGGGCACCTCAGCAGGCTGGGGGTGGGGCGCATCTGAACCAGGCCTGGTGGATTTTTTAAATTCCTTTCAGCCACATACAGACCAATCTGAAAAACAAGAACATATTGTGACTCTGTTATGCTTAGTGGCTCTGGGGGAAAATCCGATTGTGAAGTGAGGCAGGGCTGTCCATGACGGAGTGGCATTGTGACCCAAACTCGGACAAGGAGGATTGCCCAGACCCCACGGCCCGCCCAGCCAATCTGACTGCAGTGTGTCCACGAGCCATTTCATAATTATCCATCATGAATGCCTCCATGCTGCCTTAATAGATTATTTAAAATGGTGCCTGCGCCTCCCATGCAACCTCTAGTCAGCCCCGAACTGTACATACATACAAGCCGGGAGAGGTAATTGCTTATCATGTATCTTTTTGTTCCAGACACTTTTATAAAAGAGTATGTATTATGTATGGTGTGACCTTCAAATGTCAGGAATGTGTTGTGCAATAAACTGTCAATATTTGTGGTTATAAGGTACTAGATGACTTTTACAATAATTGGAACGGCTATATTAAAAGCTTGGATCACTCAGCTGGTTAAAGAGAAAGACACAGGCCGGTGTTCATCAGGGACTTGCCTTCTGCCAACGATTTAAATGAAAGATATTACAAGGTGCTTAAGATGTCTTCTTTGTTTAAAAAAG